>NW_018218891.1:23506-23968 GCF_001263595.1 Phalaenopsis equestris
TATATATATATAATATTCCGAACAAAAACATAAAAGCTAAATAAACAACAATAAATATGAGTTGCCTCCCACAAAATGCTTGGTTTAATGTCGTTAGCCCGACATTCCCAGTTTTTATTCTTGGTGACCTAATATTACAGTATCTTTAAGAACTAATCTCTGACCATCATAATATGGCTTTAGTCTGTGCCCATTCACTTTAAATATCCTTACAGTCTTTGGATCTTCAATATTAAGAGCTCTATAGGGATAGACTTTTACAATTCTGAATGAAGAAAATGACCCTGTCAGAGTGACGTAAGTCACCTAGACATTAGTTTTTCAAGAAATAATTTCAATATTGTATTTTTTTAATAAAATTTCTTGTCCAGGCACAAATTCCTTCTTTATTATCTTTTGATCATGTCATTGTTTCATTCTTTCTTATTAAATCCTTGCATTATCGTAAGATTCATTTCTAAT
>NW_018218892.1:0-4691 GCF_001263595.1 Phalaenopsis equestris
GCAAACCCCACACCAAAAATAGTGCCGACAGTTTACCATTCCATATCTTTGCCTTGTGATATTATGAAGTCTAAAGTGGGTAGGATGGCCATCTTTAGATGGTAACCCCCACCAACAAACTGGGTTAAATTTAATATGAATGGCAGTTGGATCTTCACCGCGGTGGGTGCAGGGGGGATTTTACGGAATCATGTTAGACAGTGTTTATTTTATTTTGCCTCTCTGATTTGTTCCACCTCTCTGTTGAAGGCCGAAAGTTGGGCTTTCCTTTTAGTTGTTCAGGTTGGGGCTCGTCTTAATTTCTCTAAAATTATTTTTGAGATGGATTTTCAAATGCTTTTGGATGAGTTCTACAATACCACTACACTTCAATGGGATTTGCTAACCAATATGAACAGAATTTGTATATAATAGATACAATCTAGTCTTTCATTTATCTTTTATTTATGGGAAGATAACTCTCCAACAAATTGGTTAGCTTGTTTTCCAGGATTTCTATTAATGTTAGCTATGGCACCTTACCCTTGCCGCATCTACACACTCTTCTCAATGGCAATCTCCTTGATTCTTCTTCCCTTAGATGTTAATGCTTTGGCTAACTCTTCCTCATGGTTGTAATATTTTGGCTAGTTCCACTATATTTTATGTTTTTTCAGTTTGGCCTCCTACCAATCTATGGGTTTATTTTGCTGATCTTTTGAGGCACCTTGTGAGGATTTTCTGGATGTTGAGATGCTATCCTTCAGTCTGCGATAGTTGTTAGCTTTGGGGTTTCCTTTTTGGTCTTTATTTTTCCTCTTTTTTGTTTCGGTTTTCTTGGTAGCTGAGACTTGCTAGGTAATGTTA
Organism: Phalaenopsis equestris; assembly: GCF_001263595.1. Taxonomy (NCBI): domain Eukaryota; kingdom Viridiplantae; phylum Streptophyta; class Magnoliopsida; order Asparagales; family Orchidaceae; genus Phalaenopsis; species Phalaenopsis equestris. The sequence continues at coordinate 847 of NW_018218892.1, forward strand.
TTAATGATTTACTTACTTACCACCTTTAATTTTCAATATTGCTAGAATTGGCTGGATGCTAGGATCTTTCTCTCTCTCTCTCTCTAAGTAACAAGCCAAGCTCCAATTCATTAAAATTAAAGTAAACCTGTTACAAAGATAAACAAAAAGAAAGAGGGCCTATAAAAGGAGGCAACCTCTCAAAACAACAAAAAGGAGCTATCTGATATAAGGAAGAGGTAGCAAATCACTGGATAAGAGGAAATCCAATGGGGGAGGGATCCTTCTGCTCACCACAAATTCTTCAGTATAGAGACCCCTTCTAGCTAGCCAATTGGAGGGTCTATTTCCTTCTCTGTGGATATGGGAGAACTTTATAGGGTAGTTCTTCAGCAATTGATGAATCCCAAAAATCCAGCTTATTAAGTTCCATGGAGTGTCATAGGAGCCCTTGATAATGTTAATAAGCATCAAAGAGTCAGATTCAACCCATAGCTGGTTGAAGTGGCAAGATCTAGCTAAGTTAAGGGCCCAAAAAAAAAGCTTGACATTCAGCTTCAAGGGGATCCAAAGCTTTAACAGGAGATTGAAAGAACAAGATGCATCTCCCCTCATGATTCATGAAGACACCAACAATACCAGCATACTGAGATTTATAGCTACCATCAGTGTTAACTTTTATCCATCCATACTTTGGTAGAGACCCGCAAATTTTCAAAACTTTGGTAATGGAAGGATTAAAAGATGGACTCAGCTCCAACACAGTTTTAAAACTTTTAAATTTAATCAGTTTTTGTAAAAAGGCAATATAGTTTAGACCCACCTTTATTGGCTCTATAGGAGAAGTTTCATACTTCAAATGGTTTCTAGCCATCTAAACAAACCAAGCCACATGTTGGGGATGTCTTAAGATTGATTCCCCTCTAATCTGATCAGCAATTATAGAATACCTCCCATGTTAGATTCATAGTTGGGACATTCATTTTTCCAATCACAATAGACCAAACTTTCTGCACCCAGGGGTAGGCAAAAAATAGGTGGGCAATTTTTTCCTCCTCAGTAAGACAGAAAAAACATCTAGGGGGACCCCTTAGGCCCTTCAATTTCAATATACCATCAGTGGGAATCAATTTTAAGAAGAGTCTCTATATAAAAATTAACATGGAGGGAGTGAGAAATTTATTCCAAATTGTTTGACCCCAATCCACCACCTGTTGGGGAGGCTGAGAAGATAATAAGTTCTTTTTTATAGCAATTTTGTCCTTTTGCCTAGGATGAGACTCTCATAATATTGGAGATTTGAGAAAGGCTGCAAAAAGGAAGAATAGGAGTAAGATTCCACTTATCATGTTCCCAAAGTCCTTGACAATCTTTGGAGAGGCTGGAGCATTTTGATCATTCAAAAGATTTCCTTCCAAAGACCAATTATCCCACCAGATGTTTACCAATCCCTCACCAATCTCCCAAACATACATTTTTCAGCTTCCTCCCTAATCTGTAACATCTTTTTCCAAATGGGGGAATCCCCCAAACCCAAAGATAATTGGGTAGGGTGTTGATGCTTGCAAAATTTTACCCTTAAGAATTTAGCCCAAAGTGAGGACTAAGATATGAATTTGATCCAGAATTTGCAAAGGTTAGGATGCATAATTTGGGGGAAGAACTTGAAGCTTAACCCTCCTTCCATAAAAGGTTTACATACCTTAGCCCATTTAGTCCAGTGTTTTTGCTTCCTTTGACCAGCCCATAGAAATCTATTGAAAATTCCTTCTAATAATCTTTGAGTTGACATTTTCAATCTATTCATTTGCAAGAGATATGAGGGTATAGCAGATAAAACACTTTTCAAAAGTGTTATATTACCCCCATTGGATAAAAAGGAATTCTCCCATGCTTGAAGTTTTCTTTGAATCTTTTCTAAAATGTGATCAAACTGAGAGTTATTTGTTCTTCCTTTGATAAGAATTACCCCAAGTTATTTCACAGAAAGATGGCTATTGGTAAAGCCAGTGAAATCAGAAACTCAGGTCTTTAACTCACTTTAGCATTGTTTGCTAAAGATGGATATGCACTTCTGCTTATTTAATTTCAAACCAGAGGCCTCCTAAAAACTCTCCAGGCTTTGCATGAATAAATTAACAGCAGATTTGGAAGCTTTTGAAAACATAATGATGTCATCAGCAAAAGCCAAATGATTGATTAAGGTGGAAGATCTATGGCTATAAAGGGAGTGGGGTTTCCTCGTAGCAAACTCATTCAAGATTCTGGATAAGTAGTCAAAAACCAAAATTAAAATGGTAGGGGAAAGGGGGTTACCTTGTTTGATGCCTCTAGATGCACTAAAAAACCCATGGGAGGTTCCATTGATGAAGATGGAATGGAAATTATTAGTCAGCCATCTGTTGATTAGAGAGATAAAGGAAGCGGAGAAACCTCTAGCAATGAGAACTTGTTCAATAAACAACCAACTGATTGTGTCATATGCCTTTTTGATATCCAATTTGAGAATTAAGTTACCTCCTCTAGTTTATTTGAGAATTAAGTTACCTCCTCTAGTGATTCTGTCCAAATCTAGTACCAACTCTTGAGCCAAGAGCAAATTATCATCAATACTTATATCCTTGATGAAGGCTGCCTGATTCCTGCATATAAGCTGATTTAAATGAGGTTGTAATCTTTGGACCAAAACTTTGCTTATTATCTTGGATATAACAGAAGTGAGGCTAATGGGTCTAAAATTTTCCCATTTGTGAGGAGTTTTTTCCTATGGAACCAAACTAATTGTAGATGAGGAGAAATATTTGGGGAGATCAGTACCCTAGAAAAAGCTTTAGACTGTAGCATTGACCTCACCCTTCACGATCAGCCAGGCCTTTTTATAAAAATCTACTGTGAACCCATCAGGTCCAGCTACTTTTGTGCTGTCAATGGAGTTTAGAGCTTCCCATATTTCCTTTTCATCGAGAATATCAGTGAGAGATAAGCTTTTGGTGAACTCCCTTTCCTTATCAAACAAGGTATGCTTAATGGGAGGTTGAGAGGTAGGAGTTTGTTTGAAAATATTTTGAAAATATTGAACAGCATTATCAGCAATGCCCTTAGCAGTAGTAATCCAGTGACCCTCCTGAGAAAGGATTTTATGAATTGTGTTGCATTTCCTCCTGTAGTTGATGCAAGCATGATAATATTTAGAATTTTTGTCCCCCTCAAAAAACTTCATTTTGTTGGCCTTCTGAGAATAGAATGCCTCCTACATGTTGATTTCATCTAGCAGATGTTCATTTGTAGACTGAAGATCCATTTCAGACCCTATGTCAGAAGACATGAGCTGTTCTAATTGTAATACCTTCTGTTCAGCCTCAAGGACTTTATTATCAATGTTCCCAACAACCTCCCAATTCCAATTAGAATAATGTTTACTGGCTTTTTTTATGTAAAAGCCAGAGTTTTATACCAGGGATGTGATGTTGAACATCAGTCCAAGCCATTGATACTCGATTGAGAAAATCCTCATGGATGGACCACATATTGAAATATCTGAACTTGGCTTTACTTTTAGAATTGTTGGAAGAAATCTTAATAAGTAAGAGTCTATGATCAGACCCACTCATAGCCAAATGTTGGACAGAAGTATGCAGGAAATCTCTGAACCAAAATTCATTCACCAAAACTCTATCCAGCCTCTCCCAAATCTTCCCCCTTCTCCAAGTGTACTTAGGGCCAATAAAACCCAAATCAAAAAGTCCAGCAGACTGAATGTTGTCATTAAAATTGTTCATTAAATTGATATCAGAAGATCTCCCACCCTTCTTCTCACTAGGTGAAGAGAGACAGTTGAAGTCTCCCCCAACAATCCAGAAGTCCCT
>NW_018218892.1:4710-6697 GCF_001263595.1 Phalaenopsis equestris
CTTGTAACTGTTGCCAAAGTTCCTGTCTAGCAGTGGATGTACAGCCAGCATAAATGAAGGTAGCAAAACCATTATCGTAATTTAAGTTAATCTTCAAATGGATAAATTGAGTTCCCTCTTTAAGGACGGTGCATTCAATTTCCTATCTGCAAAAGAGCCATATTTTACTGTTAGTGTTGACAATAAGCTGAAAGCCAAGAAACTTCTTTACAATTCTTTTGGCATGTTTGGAGATCATAGGTTCAAGAATAGCAATAATACAAGGTTTATACATCCTATTAAGAGCTAGAATTTGATTAAGGGATTTAAGATGTGCTAATCCCCTAACATTCCTACAGATTAGATTCATTAACCTATAGAGGTGTATTTTCCTCTTCTCCTAGTTCTAACAGTACTAGAAGAGAGGGGGGCTTCCTCCAAAGAAGAAGAAGAAGGGAGTAGGTTCATTAGTTCCAAAGGCATTTTCTTCTTTTTTGTTTTCTGGATTTGCCAAACTTCTTCTAAATCTTTAGCTAATTTCACAAGCAAAGGGTCTTCCTCTGGTATCTCCGTAGTTGTTTCCCCTTGATTAGCAGAGAGTGTTGGAAGTGCAGTACAATTGATCTGTTCAACTTGAGTAGATTCTGGTATAAGGTGAAGTTGTTCAGACAAGGGTTTTAGAACATTTTGAAAAGAGTTATCTGGTTTCACAGCCTCTTTTCCCATATCTTAAAGTAATTCAACCAACTCTAGTATAGAGTCTTCCTGAGTCCTTGTCCCTGGAAATTCAGAATCTTGGGCAGCAATTCCAGCAACAGATGGCAGCACAATACCATGTGGCTCTAAGACCTCTGAATTAGTTCTAGGAAGCTTCCTTCTGAGGTTGGGATGAAGTCTAAAGCACTTCTCATCAGTATGGCCAAACATTTTGTAGTGATGGCAATAATAAGGTCTTTGTTCAGCTATAATTTTCTGCCAATATCCACTATGCTCTGTGCCTAACCAAATTTCCTCCACAGCTGGTAAAGTGATATTTCTTTCAACCAGAATTCTAGCTATTGAGGGTCTGAATAAGTTGAAAGTGGGGGCATCCAACTTCAAAGGTCTTTAGGAGTCCACAATAAGAAGAGAGCCTTGTTGTTGAAAAAATGTAGTTTAAGTCCAGGTAACTTAAACCAAATGGGGACAATGGGAAGTTCATTACTGAGGTTAAAATTAGGAGTTCACTTTAGTAGTTTCATTGAGATTCCTTCAATCAAAATAGATTGTTTAGAAAAGATTCTAGCATAGTCTTCTTCCCTCGTGAGATTGATGGGAATATGTCTTCCATCAAGTAGGCCTACTTTCCAGGCCCCTTTGAATTTCAGTCCATTAAAATATCTTCTCACAGATTCCATTTTAGGGTGGCCAAGTTGAAATTTACCAATTAAGGTGAACTTATAACATTCAGTAAGACCATTTAGGTCCTCCTCAGTAAAGTAGATAGCCAATTTCCCACTCTTCTTGCATATAGGCATGAAGAGAGGGTCATTACCCTCATGATACTCTTGAGTAAAAACCAAATCATCAGGACTCTAAACTTTATCATATCTTTTCCCAACAATGTCAGCAAAAGTGGCCTTGGCCCACTGAATATTTGTGAAAATATTAATTGTATTAGAGTCAGACATCACTAAAAGATCCACAGTACAGAAACTAGCAAAAAGGGGGTCAGGGCTATGGAACTAACACTGAGCTGTCGATTCAAGTAACTAGTAAATGAAAGAGTAGAACAGCAAAAGGCACAGTAGAGACAAAGCAGTAGAGAGAAATCCAAGTAACCAGACAACCCAGACAGCAGAGAAAAACCCAGGAAGCCAGACAAACAAACAGCAGAAACAGTGGGGCTAAGCAATGGAACAGTTTTATTTGACAAAACCAAAAACCCGCGAAGAGGTAAAGAGTTAGAGAAATTCAGAAGTTGCAAACACCATTGATGAGAGGAGAGAAAACTAGTTGAACTTGATGA
>NW_018218893.1:0-1425 GCF_001263595.1 Phalaenopsis equestris
AGGATTATCTGTTCCGCCACCCGCTTTTGAGATCGAGTCAAGCTCAAGGACTTTACCACTGATCCGAACCCAGAGGAGGAACCACAATAGAAGAGTTTGGAGGGCCATCAAAGCCCAAGCTCCTGAAAACACATCCGTTGAGAAGGAGCCTCATCAAGTTGAAGAGGTGTTACCAGAAATTTATCCACTCCTACAAGGGAGTAGATTCCATCCTCTGACAGATACTGATGGATATGAGAGTATCCAGAAGATTGCTGCCGTATTACCATCACGTCATGGACATGGTGAAGAAGGAAATAAATTCATCCCCATCACCCGAGTTTGTGCAGTCTTCAGAAGGCTTGCTACTAAAGAAGGATGTACTGTTAGTGAACTACTTAAACAAGTGGGACATGCGATTTCCCCTCATATGAAGAATGAAATTTTGAAGGATATTAAGTCCGCTAGAAAATCTCGTAGGTCGATTATAGAGTCAAAGTCACCTACCCGTATTCCCGTCTGGTTCTGTTTGGGAAACCGAGTTGTACTGCTATGGTCACCACCGATCATACCGCCACCAGGGCAGCAGGTCGCCGGCCGATTAAGTCAAGACTGGGTCTGAGAAGTTTACCTGTCATTCCTGCAATCACAGAAAGAAAGACAAGATGATTACCTGACACTGTAGCCGGTCTACACCACTGGGAGCATACCTTCCCTCGACATATCGATGTCTCTACTAAGACGTCCCGTCAATATTTTATTTTTATTAAATAGCTCCGAACTTGAAATAATTCTAATAAATCACAGAGAATTCAACAAATCATGAAATTTGGTTCAAAAGCTTCTCTGGTCTAGTTCTACTTCCAGTAAAAATTTCAAGGGATTAAAACTTACCTTGGCCAAGTTAGGAATTTTCTTTGAAAAATCCTATTCTTGCATTAAATTAATTATATAAATTAAATTAAACTTTGAAAAATCATATTTTCTCCTCTCATGACTTAATTTACCCATGAATGAGGTAGGATAAAAATTTCAAAGTCATTTGAATTGAATTTGACAAATTATGAAGTGTTATGAGGTAGGGGCAAATGTGTAATTTTGGAAATTTTGCCTTAATTAACATTTAGGCTTAATTCAAGGAGGGAAAATGGGTAACCTCTAATCTTAATCAATTTATTTGAAGTTTGAAACAAAAAGGGGTTAATTTGTAGAAACCAATCTCACTTTCTTAATTAAGATTAATAAATTTCTAAAATTATTAAGATTCGGAAGTTTATTAAAATTAAATAAGTCTGGACTTAGGGGTATGACTTTGGAAGCCAATAATTAATCAATTTACTACCCCTATGTTGATTTTCAAATAAAATTCAAATCATGAATCATGACCACTTAAAGCTTAACCCTTTTCAAAACTAAATAAGATACTCACCTAGGTCTTAAGGGCTT
>NW_018218893.1:1786-2528 GCF_001263595.1 Phalaenopsis equestris
ACTATATTTTGAGGTGGAGAAACCTTAACATGAAATGTGAACCTCAGCTACAGGAACATCAAGCAATTGAGATTCTACTCAAAAGCATGCATGGGCTAGTAGCTTTCATGCTTAAGGGACTCACCATCAAATCCTTCGAAAAGCTACTCAGTAAAGCCAGCAGTCTTCAAGAAGAAATGAAGCACATGGAGCCGCATGAAAAGGCTAAAGTGACTAGAGTGTTCGAAAAGAAATCAGGCGTAGTCACAACTGTCTACAAAGGAAAGCAGCTGATAAAGATATATGCAGAAGATCATCGTCAGTCTTCATCACAGTACTCTAAGAAACAGAGCAGCCAATTCAACCAAAAGCCATCTCAAGAGGGATCACCTCGAATAGCGGGTAAAAGAATATACCTGTTAGAGCGACAGAAAGTTGTTTATTCCTTCAAAGATGAAGTTGTACCTAAAATATTCAAAAGCTTGATGAAGAAACAAAAATTCAAACTGCTTGATCCAAAGAAACCCGAAGAGGTGGATAAGAATGAACAAAATTATTGTCCATACCACAAGTTGCTTGGACACACTATAGACAAGTGTTACGTATTTAAAGACTGGCTCGAGAAGAACCTCAAGGAAGAGAATATAAAAATCCCAAAGGAGTACTTGAGAGAACCCGAAAAGGGTTCGATAAACATGATTTCAGCTGAGTCAATCTCCCCAATTGATCCATATGTTGGAACAGATGGATGGAGTACAACTTG
>NW_018218893.1:2647-11550 GCF_001263595.1 Phalaenopsis equestris
ACAGTCTGCATCAAAACAAGCCTCCATTCAGAGTCTGCAGCATACCGAGCCCGAGATGAAGATTTCATAGAAGATTCGTCATCGTGAAGGACAAAGAACAAGAAAAAGAAGAGCATCACTGCTAAGATTGATAGCACGGGGGGTAGGATAGGGGCTGCCTCTACTAGATTGGTTGTCTCGGATTTGAGGGAAAAAATCCTCGAACCCTTGACTTTGTATGATTATCTTTTTGTCCCTTCAGGGTCTTATGAATAGGGTTGTGATTTCGGCTACGTTCTGATTATTTTTGATAATAACGTGACAGATTATAACCAAGCTAGTTGCGATCTCGATCCCCAAAATGATCCTTAAATCATGCTTGAGTCCGATGAACTCGTTTTCAAGGCCAAAGAAGAACTTAATAATACCCCTTACGACAGCACTGAGAGTGAGGAACCAAAAGATCCAACTCTTGAGCGTCTTGGTGCACCATTTGCCATCAACTTAGACTTCTGCGATGAGGAGGAAAAGACACTGGAAGATTCAACAACGATATCTCAAGAAGAAGAAATCACAGAAGTGAACTTAAGGAGCGGAAAAGTGTTACCACCAAGAACAGCTCCAGCAAACAAAGGAAAACAGATAATGACTCAAATTAAAGGAAAAGAAAATGAAAGAACATCAAATATTCAATATTATGAAAATTGCACTTTTACATTCTTGCATGATTTTCAGGGTGGATTTTAAATAAGCTACATGCTTAAATAAATACCAGTCATAATTAATTGGGCTTCCAGAATATTTAAGGACCGCTCTAGATAACTATATTCATATTACTTGTTTAGAGGAGAAGCCCTTGTTCTTCTCCAACTTTAATGGCCAAACATAACATTTTACTTTGTAAGTTGTCTAGTGCACATAAGGTTTTAGAATGCTCCCGATTCAGACAAGGCGTAAGTTCTTTTATATGAAGCATTGACAGGTTTGTAGCTGAACCTCCCTCTCCCTTCTTTCAGAGGCATCCTCGCAACTTTGGAAAGTGTGATTCCCACCTCTTGGAGCTCCAGCTATAGTCACAATATAGAGTTTCCTTCATTTGACTTTAGGGTAACTGAGGTTCCCGTGGATGACATAATTCACAGAGTGCTGAGTAGGGATCACATGACGTGTTGGGTCAACTATCTTCATGACCGCATAGTATTAGGGTCCTAGTAATTGTATATGATGGGTCCATAGTACCTCTAACCAGCTACCTCTACCTTTTAGGATCTCTCTACACTTTTGTTGTTAAGCCCCTATGAGCCCTGTCCCTCCTTCAACTTCATTGATATCATCTTAATGGCCCAATGTCAACGAGCTACCACCCATTTGGGATATGACAATTTTTCCTTTATACTTATGACCTATACGTGCTTTGATGTGTTGGGATATCCCCGTAAAGAAGATTTTTTTTATTTCATGGGTTCCATATGTCGATGAGTCACTACTCATTCAATTTGTGAGAGATTCACTATCCACCTAATGGCTTAGCATGATCTTTGAAGCATCAGAACTTTCCCACTTGGAATAACCTTATTTTGATGACCTATTGCCCCAGTTTCATGATGATATAAGCGAACCCCCTTTTATCGAGAGTATTGTTGAGTATTTTGTAATATGTAGTAAACTAGTAGGAACATGTTCCTCTAGGAGTACTGTTGACCATAGAGAAGGTACATACACCAGACTCTCTGACTATTGGTAGTCTACATAGATACTTCTTCTATGGATATGGTCTATGGTGCCTCTGTCTGATCTTGTTTGAGCAAACATACCTGACATATCCTTGCAAGGTTTATCACATGTAGGCTCTCCAGGTTTTACTTTTTTGCTTATTTGACACTTCGTTATATGTCCCTTATTATTTGATTTTTCTTCTCTTTGAATCACTGATCTAATTATGGAGGGAGATTTATTTGAATAAAGGAATTTTACAATGATCAAGAAGCTGGCGACTCCTTTTAAAATAAAAAATAAAAAACAACAAAAACATTCTCTTACATTTTTTTAGAATTACTAAATATTGGTTCAGTTACTTATTGAGCTCTAATCTCCTCATTGATAGGTTGAATATGTTGATCATGTAAAACTAGATTGTTGCCACCTTTTTTTTTGAAATCCCAACCCCCACCAAGTGTATCAAATCCTAGTCAATTTTAGCAATTTCCCCCATATTATCTATCAAAGATAAATTATCATGTGTTTGTCCCTTTTCTAGAATAGGGCTAGAATTTAATTTAGCATTAACTATATGATCATGATTCTCTTCAAACTTTTCCACATCATCCTGATTCATTAAAGATTTCTTAAATTTTGGTTTTCAAATGATGTAAAAAATGGCCAAAAATAAAACATGAGTTTAATAATATGGATTTTGTTTCATTTTTTCTTATAGCCACTATGAGATGAACCTATCCACATTTTATTTTCAGCATGACCTGACCCAAAATTACTTGTAATTTTAATCTTCAAAATATTGCTAAAAACTTGACCCAATTTATATTCAGTGGCTAGTGTTAATATACATAATGATATTAAAAAATTATAATACTTCATACCAGAGGCACTATGCAAGTAGACGTATCATTTCAGGTAATATAGGATTTTCCTTAAAACCCCAACATCGATCCCTCTAGAAAAGCTGAATTATTCAAATTGGCTTGCTAAACTCAATTATAAATTCTACCTAAATTGTAGATTTAAATGAAAATGAAATGATAACCAACAAAAACATTCTCTTACATTTTCTTATAATTATTAAATATTGGTTCAGTTACTTATTGAGCTCTAATCTCCTCATTGATAGGTTGAATATGTTGATCATGTAAAACTAGATTGTTGCCACCTTTTTTTTTGAAATCCCAACCCCCACCAAGTGTATCAAATCCTAGTCAATTTTAGCAATTTCCCCCATATTATCTATCAAAGATAAATTATCATGTGTTTGTCCCTTTTCTAGAATAGGGCTAGAATTTAATTTAGCATTAACTATATGATCATGATTCTCTTCAAACTTTTCCACATCATCCTGATTCATTAAAGATTTCTTAAATCTAAATTTTGGATTTCAAGTGATGTAAAAAATGGCCAAAAATAAAACAATGAGTTTAATAATATGGATTTTGTTTCATTTTTTTTTATAGCCACTATGAGATGAACCTATCCACTTTTTATTTTCAGCATGACCCGACCCAAAATTACTTGTAATTTTAATCTTCAAAATATTGCTAAAAACTTGACCCAATTTATATTCAGTGGCTAGTGTTAATATAAATAATGATATTAAAAAAAATTATAATACTTCATACCAGAGGCACTATGCAAGTAGACGTATCATTTCAGGTAATATAGGATTTTCCTTAAAACCCCAACATCGATCCCTCTAGAAAAGCTGAATTATTCAAATTGGCTTGCTAAACTCAATTATAAATTCTTTACAAATTCTACCTAAATTGTTGATTTAAATGAAAATGAAATGATAACAATAGATAAGACTAAATTAAAGCAGATAAAATAATAATATCAAATAGCTTTAATTAAAGTTATTCTAACAAGTTTCAAAAATATTTAAAGATCTTTCTCTTGCAATCATATATTAATCTATGTAGGATTTGAATGAGTTAAAATATGATGATGTATTGCGACAAATAGGAGCATTCCTTTTTTTTACCCCCTCCCGGTGCTAGCAAAGAACATTAGCTAATTTAGAGTTTTTCACCAGCTCGTGTAGAAGTGATGAATAGATTCTGGCCTCTCACCTCTAGCTTACCGACTCTACCCTCTCTACAGAATCTACTAGAAACTCATAGAATTCAAACTGTAAACCAAATTTGAGAAATAATGTAGTTTATCACCCTAGAAACATCAATTCTATGCCCATCAAAACTTATCTCCCAATATATTTGCACTCCCCCTTAGGTGATCGCAATTGGTCTACCCAGAATGAAGTGTGGCACTCACTAGTAGGCCAAAATCATAGTCCTCCCTGGTATTTATGTTTTCAACAGATTTGAACCTCATAAGTGCTCAATTTGTAATTCCAATGAAGAATAGGTGAAAATTTTACCACAAATTTTAAAAGTAAATAGAAATCTTTAAATCATTGTCATCCCACAAGATTAACTCCTAAGAGCTCGGAGAAAGAATTCGAACTACTCAGAATTCTTGGAGAATAAAACAAAAACAGAGCTCGGAGAAAGAATTTGAACTACTCAGAATTCTTGGAGAATAAAACAAAAACATCAAATTTGTATTGAAATCCAAGTCTTATAAAAAAAACTTAAACACAAATACAATGTAACTTATGTCTTCTCCCCAACACAAATTTTGGAGTCACTTTGAACAAATGTACGAACTCTTACTGTTACAACATAAAACACACTAAACATACACTTAAACACTAAAATGGGACTTCAATTGCTGCCAAAAACTCCTCTATTTTGTCTAATTTTTGTCCACAGTAATATGTCTCTGAAAATAACCGGGGGTCGCTACAAACACCCAATCAAACTTCAGCCAAATTCCATGGATCTTCTAGAAGGGTAGTTATTGTCGCTAAAGTCCCAGTCTGGGCGTTATAGTGCCTTTTTCCCGTGTCTATGGCGCTATAGCTCCAGGGTATGGCATTATGGCACCATACCATTTTGCACCACTTTTGCTCATTTTTCTCTCATTTTCTCCAAATATCCATTCCATATACCTGAAACAAAAAACATGCAAAATTATTTCCTTTAAAGTACAATATCACTAATAATATGTAAAATGATAATAAAGTATGCACTAAAAACTTGTAATTTTAAGGTGGATCATTCCCTCAAAGTTAAACATTACTTGTCCTCAAATAATTCCTTTATACTTTGTAAAAATTATAGCTTGTGGAAATGAGTCTAACTTAGAGATTTCTAAAGGCTTTTTTTTATAAATGTGATAGTTGAATTTTAAGAAAATTTTAATAACTAAGGTTAAAACTAAAATGTAGAAGTATCTTGTAGTCAAGTTCTTATTTCCTATTCATTTCAAGAATAATTGTAATTTGGTCATATTTTGAATGCTTAAAAGAATTACAATAAAAAGTACATCATAAAGACTTTAATATTAAGTATGCTAATACTTTAAGCCTTAACTCAGAGATGTAATCAAGTTCCTTTCCTTAAGATGATTCAAGTGGAGCAAATTTTTTATTAGGCATCTAGAAATTTTCTCCTCAAACTTTTTCATTTTTGCACTTCTTTTTTTTCTTTTTATTTTTGTTTTCTTTTTCTTTAGGATCTTTTTCAATCCTTTTTTTTTTCTTTTCAAGTCTTGTGATGTGAGGATTACTATATTTGGCTAGCCTTTCATGATTTTGAACTCCTTCATCCTCTTCTTAAAGTTAAAAATTTAACACATTTCCTTATTTTGACAAAATCATATTAGCTTTGACAAAGATTTTTTCATAAAGTCATAATTATTCCTTTTTAAAGTAAGACTCTAAATCTCTTTAAAATACCAAAAATATAATTTTTTTTTACTTAAAATAGTAAAAACATAATCCTATCTTACCATACTAAATATTTTAACTTTAGAACTAACCCAATTATAAAAACTTTTTGCTTAAGTTTTCTAAACCATTTATAAAATAAAAAATAAAAATATAGTTATTTAAAGCTAATCCCAACATTCCACATGTTATGTTAAAATAAATTTTAAAAATAAAGTTCTTTAAGGTAAAAGAAAGTTTAGTTCTTTTGAAAAGATTTTCTACCTTCCCCCATGCTTAAATTTTTTATTAATTTCAATACATTAGTTTAGGCAGAAAGAAAAATTATAAAGTTTAGAAACAAACTAGTACAGGTACAAGTAACACAAGTGAAATTAGCACGTCTACAAATAAAAAGACTTTTCTAGCATTTACATTGAAGCAAAAGATAAACATTAAAAACAGGATAACAATTAGTAAAATAAAAATTACTTTAACAGTTTTCACAAATGCAAATTTAAACATTTTAACAAACATACAACAAACTAACTACAAAAAATCTAAACATGAAAATATAAAATCAAACACAACAAAACAAGCAGAAAACACTACACATCATCATCTCCTTCATCTCCATCATCATAATCATCATCATCATCATCATGAAAGCCTATTTGCTCCACCAAATCATCAGGTTTATAAGATGTATATCTGAGGCAAGTAGGAAATACTACAGAGTAGTCACCCCTTAAGAATTTCTCCAATGCCTCATGATAATCAATATCATAATCCACTCTTGTATATACTCATCATTATAACAAAGAAAGCTTTCCAAACTCTTCTGTTGGTTCTGTAATGTTAATATATCTCCTTTTTGAATGAATAATTGTTCCATAAGAGTATCAAGTGAAGTAGTTCCAGATGTAGAAGGTCTTGAAGTGGAAGTTGAACCTGAAGTAGAAGGAATATCAGAGCCTCTACTTCTAGATCTTACTCCAATATGCTTTCCATAAATCTCCAAATTAGTCTTTCCAATAGGCTTATGAGATGGTAAAACTTCTTCCCAAGTCTCATATCTAACTCCATATTCAACACACATAGTAGTAAAAAGAGCATGAAAACCCATACCTCTAATAGTTCCTTCCCTCGAAGAAATAAGAATGTTTTTGTAAATTAAAGTGTGAATGTCAGTTGATTTGTTCATCTGAATGGAGTAGTTCAATGTGATTCTTTCTTGAGTTACCATGCTTAAGTGATTAAAAGGAAGCAACCTATTAAAAATAAAATAATACCAGGCACAAAAATGAACATTTAACTTTGAGAAAGAAATTTTACCCATCATCCATTTTTAATTTTCCATACTCCATTACCTTCAGTAAAAAAATTCATAATTTTGTCCAACAACTCTTCTGCTAATTTAAACTCAAAATAGAAACAAGTAGGAACATTATGTAGTTAGTAAATGTGATTGATCAAAGAAATATTTATTCCAAATACTATCCTCTCACATAAACTAAATCATCAAATTCAAAAGGTAAATTCACATAGAACCCTTTAACCATAAAAATCATAGCTACAACATTGAAATAACAAAAACTTTCCCACTTTCGCGCTGCATTCATGTATTCTATTGTACCACCAAGATGAAGGAAACTTCATTCTACAATCAATTTCTTATATTTTAGAACACTATACCAATCCTGAGCTTTCATGCTCTCAAATTTATCAAAAAAATAAACTCCCTTTCCTTTTCCTCTTTTCATCATAGGAGCCATGACAAAAATATAGAAATTCCAACTAAAATTCCAATATACCTAAAATATTTGGTCTTTAGGCTCCAAAAAACACATTCTAAACTAATTAATCATTCACCCATGGATTTCTCACCATTTCCACCAAGTTTTGAAATTTTAGGCCATACCCAGAATGTGGAAGAAGTTCATGGTGAAATAAAAAATTTCCAAAACAAAGATGAAGATCTTACCTAAAGATGATGAAATCTAGAGTTTGAAGTCCTTCCACCAAGTAAATCAAGCACAAATCCAAGCCCTGAATGAGTAAAAATTTGAAATATGCAGCAAGGAGATGAACCAAGGTGTGAAATGGCATCAACTGGCTGTTCAACCCCTTAAACCTGCTCTCGGGTTGGCTCGGCGCTATAGCGCTTCATAAACACCCAAAGTTTTATGAATTTTTGTATTATGATATAGAATTGAAAATCTATCAAGTTTAAAGATTATTTTCCTATTTTAAAAGACAATTTGGGGTTTGAAATCAATCCAAAGTCTAACATTCAAAAACTTAATTTATCGTTCAAACACATAAGGTCTTCACATATCAACAACACGGAACTGGTTTTCTTATATTAATAACATTTTCAATACAAATGACACAACATATTAATATATAAAAGCCAATACAACATAAGAACAACATCTAGATGTTCAAAAAGCCTTAACAAAGACAACATCAACACACTACACTTAAGAGCACATTACTAACACAATCTTCTCTCTACAAAATCACTTTTAGCCCAGTTGTAATCAGAGTTGTCATCCTCCTATTCACCTAAGAAAATATTTCGATCCAAAAATATTTCGATCCCACGAATGGTAGAAAGGTGTGCAAGGAAAATTCTAAGAAATTTTCTCATCTATCCATTTGTTTGTGCTAATCATTATCACCTGACAATCTTGAAAACATGCTAAATTATTGAATTGGAGTTTTATTAGCCAATCCAAATGCTCATAATAGTAAACAAGATTTCAAGTTTGGTGTGCAACTAAGAGTTCTCTCCTTCAATCTTCCCAATTTTGTCCATATGTTGCTCCAAAATCAATGCAAGATATCCAATGAAGTAAGTCTGAGCATCCTTATGCACGTCTTCTTATCTTGAAAATGCCTCATTTCCATTGCCATTGTTCTCCATGATCCTTGAAGTAGGAATTGATTTCTCCCCTCTCAAATCTCATGAAAATGAAAAGAAAAGTCAAGGGAGCACTTCCCTTCCCATCTAAGGACAATTTATAGATAAAAAGATAGAAAAAATTGGATTTTGGTGGTTCCAAGTAGTTACTCAAACTATGGCGCTATAGCGCCAGATCTAGCACTATAGCATCAGGATAACTTTCTCAAATTCCAAATTTCTATTATCTAACCTTCAATTCTATTAATATAATATTATTTTGTGCCAACATAATCTTGTAGGTCTCCAACTTACATCAAAAAATTCATCATAACGAAAATCAACAAACAATTCAATCACACTGATAACTATGGGTTGTCTTCTATGAAGCACTTGCTTAACGTCGTTAACCTGACATATCCAATATTTTAATCAGTTTGACGAAACATTAAGATCTCCTCAAATGTAGAACTATATCCACTTTTATAAGCTTTTAACATGTGTCCATTTACCTTAATTATC
>NW_018218893.1:11982-13246 GCF_001263595.1 Phalaenopsis equestris
AGGCATTTGGAGCAAAAATGGCAAAAGGAGCAAAATTTGGAGCAAAAACAGCCAATTTTAGGCTTTGGCGCATGATGCGCAAAATCTAGAATGCTGGCGCATGATGCGCTAAATGCAAATTTTTCAAATTAAGGAGATTTGAGATGAATTTTGTGTGAATTTTTAAAGGGGCACTTGTTCTAAACACTCCATGGAGTGATTCAATGCGTCTAGACACTTTGGAAGGTTCTAATTTTAAGGGATTTGACTCTTGGATCAAAGAGGCACATCTTTTCAATTCAAAGGTTTTAATTTTGAATTTCAGAAGGAAATTGAAATTCTTTTTAGAGGAGGCAACCCAAAATAAAATCAAGTTGGAGAAGAACTTCAATGGGGGGGGCAAAAAAAGATAGGTGGCATGAGAACCAAGAGGGAGAGATAGAGATAGAAAGTCAAGGGCTTGGGAATTTTCTTATAGGGTTGCAAGAGGAGTGGGAAAGTGAGAGATTTATTCGTCATTAAACTTCTAAGAGAGAATTGAGAGTGTTTGTGAAGACAAAAAGGCTTGGACAAAACTTCTAGGGATTTGCTTGGGAAGGATTTTGATTTAAGTTGTATTTTTAATTTCTTTTGTTTATAAACTTATTTTTATATATGAAGTCCATGTTTTATCGTATCCTTCTCATGAATTCTAAGTAGTATTCTTTATCCTTCTCCCTACTTTTAAGAAATGTTTTTGTGAAGAATTGATTTTATTCTCTACAATTTTAAATGTCGATAATTTGTGATGATTTGAACTTTGATCCTCATTTATATTTTGATCTGGCAAATTAAATTATTAAAATGTGTTGAGAAACATATTTTCTAAAAACAGGATATGATTTCTACAACAAAGGGAGAATCATAATTAATTTCATGGGAGAGTATGTCATCCATGGGATTGGGTGTAAAAAAATAGAGAAATATACTTTGTTGGATGTGGAATTGGAAGACTTTAAGGTGACAGATTATAATCCCCAATTTGGTTTAGTTGATTAAAAACTAATGTGAGCATGTTAGCCCTCAGGAGAGGGAGCGGTGAGACCTCAGACCTCTGGAGTGACAGCCGGTATCCTTCCAGCCTAACCAAAAAATTAGGGACATACTCTGGATTAGTCAATTTTGTTTATAGCACTTGGAAGAGGGTAGAGAATAGGATTGCTTTTATTTGGCACAAAAACAATTTATAAATATATATTTTCAAATGATTTGAATTTCTTCACAAGCCATATTTTCATTGTAAAGG
>NW_018218894.1:0-955 GCF_001263595.1 Phalaenopsis equestris
GTTCCTTGGTTTCTCTTCAAAATATGTCTAGATTAAATGTATTTTCCTTAAAGATGCATTCTTTCGTGATAATTTTCATCCATGGTGATTATAGCCACCTATTAAGCCAATGGGTGCCTCAAAAACCTCTTCAAAAATTACGAAAACTGAATTTACTCGTCCAATAACTGCAACTGACCCTTAAGCGCGTGGCCTCTTGCGCCTAGTCGCGGTCTTCTCTATTTAACTGGCCCATAAGCGTCGAATCTGGCGCTTAAGCGCTAAAACTCTTTTTTACATTTTTCACATTTTTGATCCAAATTTGATCATTTTTCACTCCTTCAAGCATTTTTCACCATTTTTATCTGTATCTGCATAAAAAATACAAAATTACATTCCATTAAAATGTAATATCTCAAAAATAGGTATAAAAATGTGTCTAAAAACATTATATATTTTAGGTGTATCAAAAACTCCCAAACTTAAAATATTACTTGTCCTCGAGTGACACTTCAATCTTTAAAAACTAAATATGTATGATTTGTATATGAGTTTCTTTAGGATTTACTAAAATTTTGATTTAGAAATATAGCAGTCTAATTTAGAAAAAATATTCAGTAAATGAGACCAACTTAAAGTTTAGAAATTCTTAATGTTAAGAAAGATGAAAATATGAGTTTCTATCTTTTTTAGAAATATATTGTAGATTTTCCAAATTTAGAATTTAGTTCTTTTATTATCTCCTCTTAAAAATTTTCATTAAAAATAATTTTACTTATTATATTATATCTATAAGCTTAAGAGTTTCTCAAGTCTTATACTTTAAAAAGATCAAATGTAGAACCAATTTTTGATTAGGCACTAATCCTTAAGGTGCTCCATCCTAATTTTTTTTCTCTTTTTCTTTTCCTTTTTTTCTTTTTCTTCTCTTTCTCTTTTTGTTTTCTTTTTCTTTTTAGGCAAGGATTACTATATC
>NW_018218895.1:0-1419 GCF_001263595.1 Phalaenopsis equestris
TCAATGCCGCTGCTAGTGGTTCATTGATGTCAAAAATTTCAAGACGCTTATGCTTTAATTGAAGTTATGGCTATCAATAATTTTCAATGGCCTTCTGAGAGGGTGAATCCAGAGAAAGTAGCCAAATTCATGAAACTGATGCATTTACTATGTTAGCAAATCAAGTTGTTGCAATTTCAAGGAAGTTAGACCACTTTGGAATGAATTTTTCTCAACCAATTTCCATGATTGAAGATAATTCATTAGACAAAATGGTAGATTCTCAAGCATCATTAGACACTCTTAATGCCATATATAATAAGTAAAATATCCCATATCCCAATTATTATATCCCATGTTGGAAGAACCATCCCAACTTTAACTGGAATAATAATTCAGGTGGTAATAATCAACAATGGGGGAACAATCAAGTAAACCCATTGGGAAACTGGAATAACCAAGGGAATAATAATTATAGATCTACTTATCCTCCAGGTATCAATAATAATACACAATTTAAGGATAAGAAGTTATCTATAGAAAAAGTGGTATTACAAATGGGTAATCTCTTATAAAGTCAAGGAACTACAATTAGAAATATTGAGAATCAACTTGGGTAAATCGCAAGTTCATTAAGTAATAGATCCCAAGGAACACTTCCTAGTAATACTGATTCAAATCCAAAAGACCAGAATAAAGAGCAAGTTCAAACCATACAACTTAGAAGCATAAGAGAGTTGGAAGGTAGGATTAAAAAAGAGATTGAAGTAGAGAGAGAAGAAATTGAAGAATCAAAAGAGGAGAGGACGCTTCGAAAGATTCTGAAAGACCTATTTCTCCACCAAAAAATGATTTAGAAAAACCACAACTTCCATTTCCTCAGAGACTTCAACAACAAAAGTTGGATAAGCAATTTTCAAAATTTTTGGAAATATTTAAGAAGCTTACAATAAATATTCTATTTGCTGAAGCCTTAGAACAAACACTGACCAAAGGAAAATATGTTGAGATTTTTATACCTATTTTATACTATTTTTGATGATATTACACTTTAAAGAAAGGTATTTTGATGTTTTATTGCAGGAATGATGAATTAGGGTCATTGGAGCACAAAGATTCAAAAAAGGAAAAATTTGGAGCGAAAAGGACCAAAATGTGAAGAATTGAACTAGGGCGCCGACGGCGAGCCCAACGACATCTACGACGAGATTTTTTCGAGACTCCAGAATTAATTCACTTAGAAGGCCCACCAACGGTGAGATTGGTGGTTTTGTCCAACTAGGCTTTGGATGAGGACGAATTTTGGAGGGGTGCTTAAGCAACCCTTGAGAAAGCTCATCCACAACTTTAAAAGAAGATTTTGGCCGAAAATTGAAGAGAGCCTGGAAATCCTAGAGGTTAGAAAGTTTCCATTAGTGTGTAGAGAGTTTACTAGAGTGT
>NW_018218896.1:0-6146 GCF_001263595.1 Phalaenopsis equestris
GGCTAGGCTAGGAGGATATCGACTCCCACTCCAGATGTCCCACTTCCCTTAAACTGAAGGCTAAATCTCGCTTTAGTTTTTAAGCACTAAAACCAAATTGATGATTTTAGTCTGTCACCCTAAAGATTCCCCGATTCTACCCCCAACAAAAAATATTTTCTTATTTATTTGCACTTAATTTTTTAAATGAATTTCGCCTTCATGAAATCAAATGTGACCCTTACTCTGTTGTAGAACTCATACTCCATTTCCTGGATCATATGTTTCACAACATATTTTAACAAATCAATTGGCTAGATTGAAAGGTAAATTAGGTTTGGAGTTGAAAAATCATAACAATTTATTTTATATTTAAATATGACACATTCATTTTTTCTCTTCGTTTTACCATATCTCGGAGTAGGGGGAAAGATAGAGGGAACTACTCACACTTAATGAGAAATTAATGACAAAACACAAATTTCATATATAAAAGAAAGTTCATGCAACACTAAATAAACAAACAAACTTATCTGGAACTCTTTCTCAAAGCAAATCCTTTGTAGCCTTTCCTTAAAAATGCAGGAAGAAGAACTCTCTAACTTTTTTCTTTCTCCAACACTCTTACAGAATGTTTCACACTAAATCTCACCAGAAAAACTCTAAATTATGAAAACAAAAGTACTAATTGACTCCAATATCGTGGTGGAATGAAGATGGATTATGAAAATGTGGCGTGGTGGAACCTTTTGGAGTAAAAAATGAACGTAGAGGAGCCTTTTTTTGATGAAATTTTGCCCCAAATAAAGCGCAAGGTCGGTTCTCCAAGAGGAGCCCCCAAAAACTCTTCAAAAATCATCCAAATACATCAAACCTTCTAGAAACTGGATCTGAACCCCTCTGGCGTCGTCGGTGCTGAGTAAAAATTCTCCAGCTCTTGGTTGTTCTGCGTCGTCGGCGCTAACCTTGGCGCTGCTGGTGCTGAGTATTTCCTAAAAAATGTCATTTTGACTCCAAATTTCATCATTTTTCTTCCCTTTTTGCTCCATTTTTGTTCCCTTTTTACTTTAAGCCCTAAAAATCAATAACCTGCAAGAAAACATCAAAATACCTTCCATTTAAGTGCAATACACCAAAAATAAGTATAAAATATGGGTCTAAAATTGCATATATTTTCGGTGTATCAAAATCCCCCAAACTTACATGTTACTTATCCTCAAGTAACTTCTCTATTACATAAAAATATGATATATGGTAAATAATTTGACTTTTAGACTTCCATATTTTAGTTCTCTAAACATAATAGTTGAACTTAAGAAAAATTCAAAACAATTCCAGTTAATACTAAAGCTGTAAAGATATTTAGTAATTAAGTCTAAGGTTTTTGATCCTCTATTTCTTTCAAGAAAAATTGTAATTTGTTATATTAAAGAAACTTAGGAAATTCATGTGAAAAAGAACTTCATAAAAGTTTATTAATAATTAAGTTAATATTCAAATCAAAAGTTTAGATAATGTGTTGAAGTCTTTTTCCTTAAGTTGATTCAAGTGACGCCAATTTTTAATTAGGCATCTCCTCAAGCTTCTCCCCACATCTTTTCTTTGTATTTTATTATTTTTTTTTTCTTTTCTTTTTGTGAGGATTACTATATTTGGATAGCCTTTAATGATTTTAAACTTCACTATCCTCTTCATAAAGTTAAAAAAATTTTACATTTCTTCACTTAACAAATTTATATTAACTTAAAGATTTGATAAAGTTTAATTCTTTTCTTTTTTACATGAATCTTTTAAGATTTTTTTAATATTTCAAAAATACCAATTTTCTTTACTAAAAATAGAAAAACATTGTCTTATTCTCTTTTATAAAATATCTTAGCCCCTAGAATTAACCTTTATTATTGAAATTTTTTACTTGAATTTACTATATATTTAGAAATATAAATATAGTTATCTAGAGTTAACCCTTAATACAAAAGATCATATTAGTCTTAAAATTTTGAAAATTTAGTTAAGTGAGGAAAAATTTCTATTGGAGATTATTATTTTTAAACATAAATTTTAAAATACTGCAGGTGCTAATATGAAAACTACAAGGCTAAAAACCTTAAATTGCACATAATACATATAAAATTCGTCGAGAAAGAGCTAATCAAAATACATAACAAAGTACTGAAAATAACAACAGAACTAAATTAATTCTAAAAATGAAAACAATTTTTTGCATTACAGATTCACATAACATAACAACAGAGTCTTAACAACAACATAACACAAACAATACAATCACATAGTAAAAACACATACAAACAAAGAAACAAAAAGATCATCAGTCATCATCTTCCCTATCATCGACATCTAACTTCTGCTGCTGATATGGAGTATAAGTAGGGTGAATAGGGAACTGAACTGTATGGACACCCTACAGGTATCTCACTAAAGCATCATCATAAGCGTCATACTCAAATTTTTGGCGAATCAGATCATCAGTGTGAGCATTTATGGTCTCCATATTCTGTATCCTATGATTCATCATCAAATTATCTCCTTGCTGAATCATTATCTGATCCAACAACTCCCTGTTGCTGGGGTCACTTGAAGTAGGCTCACTAAAAGTAGGGGTTCTATAATTAGAAGGAATATCCCCGGCCTGTCTTCCAGATCTCTAATCAACATGGGACTCATAAGTCTTGATGTTGGTAGGCCCAATCGGTCTCTGAGGCTCAATCCTCTCCTCATCAGGTCTGAAATCAACTTTTGCATGCTCACAAAATGTGTAAATGAGAGCAGGGTGTGCCAATCCACCAGTGGTCTCTCCTAAAGCAATAGATCGAATGTTCATCACTTGTTGAATGTAGTGTGTAAATGATAGAGCCTACATTTATATCCATCACTTGTTGAATGTAGAAGTTCAGGATGGCTCTATCCTTAGTCACTTTACTATGATGGTTTGTTGGAATCATCCTCCCAAAAATAAAATAATGTCAAGCCTTAGACACCACATTTAACATAGAAAGCAGAAAGTTAACTTTAACTCCATTTTTTATTTTCCTAGACCCTTTCTCACCAGTCAAAAAAGAAATAACTTGATCTAAGGCTTGATCTGTAGTAGAAAGCGAATGATACTGGCATCTATAAAAATATTCTAATTAATAAAACTCATTGATTTTTCTTGGAGTAAACTCCACCCTTTTTCCTCGAACAAAAACAAAATCATTAGGAAGGTTGGCATAAAATTCTATCACAATCCCAACTATCGCATCGACAGTAAAATAGAAGAAGTTTTTCCACTGTGAATGATAATCTATCGTTAAACCTCTCCTCAAAAATTTTTAAAACCTTGCCCTTGAATCACTTTTTTATTTTCTTGAAGATTATTAAATCGAGCACTTGCTCTAAGGCTAATTAATATTTGCTTGTCATATTTTACTTTCCTTTTGCTCTATCTAAGTGCCATAAGAAATCTAGAAAAATTTGAAAAAAAGAAATCTGAATAAATCCTAAAATTCTGAAAATCAAAATGTAAATCACTATAAACTTAAATCCACTAAGAGTTCGTCGCCAAAGCATTTTGTCAAAATCTTTCAAAAAAATTTCAAAATTTCAGATCTAGTCAATGTGAGAAAAATCTTTGGTGAAAATAAAAAAATTTTACTTTAAAGTGTAGCTCTTACCTAGAGAAGATGAAATCCGAAGTTCCTTTGCCTCTAAATGACCTCAAATCTGCCCAAAATCAAGCCCTAGGTGCAAAACCAAAGGTTGAAGGTGACTTAAGAAGTTAAAATGGAGGTTTGCAGTGAAAATCGTGAATTAAAGAGTTAATTCATCGCTCTCAGGTTGAATGTCAGCGCCGTCGGCACTGAAAGACCGAAATTCACTATTTTGATTTTCAAAATTTCAAATTTCCTTTCAATTTTCTCCAAAGTTTTTTCAAATTTCTCCAAAGTTTTTAGTATTTCTAAACATAAATTTTCATCTAAATTCATAAATACACATTTCACAAACAATCATTTTTACAAACAACAACAAACGGTCTTTTATATATCTTTTATATAAGAAAATACACTTTTTACGAACACATTTCACAAATCACAAATTTACACCTATTAAGCAAACTAATTATAAATCAGCGTCGAAATCAAGCCACAACACTAAATGCTGACATAAAACTATACACATAATCAAAATTCGGATTTCTAAAGCAAAAACAACCAAATCTAACCTAACCAAATCCACAGAATTACACTAAACACAAAAACACTTTTAAGTAAGTAGAGAATTCACAATCTTCAATCATTCAACCTCATCTTCAGTGCTTTCACCTCCTCTAATATCTCCCATAGATTCGTAATGAACATATAGGTTGTAGAAAGATTAGGATGAGAGTTGATCTGTCGAATTTTTTTTCGATCCACCCATTTTCATTAAACATCCGAACTAATCGTGCTTCAAAAATTCCAGCGTGATCAAAATTCTCTTTCATTCTCCAATCTAAGTGATCAAAAAGGTACTTGAGATCTCCCATAGCATTCATAATACTCTGAAGTTCTCTTTCAATTTTCTTTAATTTCTTCTCTAAAGCAAACGAACTTCCATCTGTTGGTGGCATTAATGGAGTTGAAGCATGTGAAGAATGATCTATAATATCATTTAGTGTTTCGTTTCCATTACCAACATACTGATCATCAATAGGAATCATGGGCTCCCATGGTAGTAAAACTTTTCCCAATTTTTGTATGGCACTTGGGATTAACTACAAATCAGAAAATATGTAGAAGGATGCTTAAGTCCATAAATTAGCCCATTCATAATGATTCCCATCACAGATTTAAATATAATTGAACCTATATCAATAGGTTTCTTCATTTGAATACAGTAGTTTAAAATAGCACTCTTCTTGGTGACTCTACTGATCTTCATAGTAGGGAGTAATTTTGCACAAATAAAGAAATGCCACTACTTAGAAATTGGATTAAGTAACGATGTAGAAAAACAAATATATCCTTCATCTCATACTTCCCACATATCACATTCATCCGTCAGAAAATTATAAATATCTTACATCAAATCATGCGTAGGAATGAATTTTGCATAATGACAGATTGGAACATTTTCTATCATATATAATTCATTAATTCTTGCAGGAGTAAATGGTACAGCCTTACCTCGTAAGAAGACAACTCCTTGGGTAATTCCAAGAAGATTTGCATAGAAATCCTTAACTACATGTAAAACAACCGCAGCGATAGTGTAACACAAAACTTTCCATCGCCTTTGTAGAATAATCTTGTCAATTGGAGCACTTGGATTGATCAACCCATGATTAACAAATCCTCTTTCCTTGATCATTCTCTTCTTCGTAATAACTTTATCGTATAATCTCTGAGTGTCAAAACTAATAAACTTTCTTCTATTGAAAACTCCATACCTTAAAGTATTTCTGGAATTAAAAGCCATAGAATCCAAAAATAGAAAGTTTCTAGGCATCCTAAGCGGTTTTTAGGACTTTAAAAACACCTCCTGGAGGTTATTATGGAGTGAAATCTGGCCAATTATTATGGAGCAAAATCTTGCCAAAGTGCGCCAAAAGTCGCAAGAACTATCCAACCTCTCTCAGCACCCCTGGAGCTCCCGATGTGCGTTGCTGGTGCTGAGATTCGTTTTCTTGGGTGCCATCGACGCCAGTGGCCAAATTTTGCAATTTTCATTTTTAGTTCAATTAGATTCCAACATTTCTTCCAATACCAATATTGAACTTAATTTATAATAAATGCAATTATATAGGATCATTTTCTACTATTATATAAGACACTTAACAAACTAAATAGTAATACATAGACATATAAGTATGGGTTGCCTCCCATAAAGAGCTTGGTTCAACGTCGTCACCCCGACATACCATTTGTTTAGTTGGGTTGACTTAACATTAAAACTTCTTTAAATTGAGGTATGTATCCTTCGTAAGAGTGTTTCAAATGATGCACTTTAACTTTAAATACCATTCCAGTGTTAGGATCTTTAATCACAATAGTTCCATAATGATAAACTTTAATCACTTTAAATGGTCCTAACCATCTCGATTTCAGTTTTCATGGAAAGAATCTCAATCTTGTAATATATAATAGAACTTCTTGTCCAGGTTCAAATTTCTTCTAAATAATCTTCCG
>NW_018218896.1:6838-21026 GCF_001263595.1 Phalaenopsis equestris
TTTACATTATTTATATAAATATGGGTCATCCCAAAATTAGTCTTTTGAATCATATATAAACTTCTTTAATTGTGGATTTTTTATATCAGGTGGTAGAATATCACTTACAATATAATTTATTATATCAGCATACCACGATACATCCATTTCATCAATACTATATAACTGTTCATCAGGAAAATTCTCTAAAATTTCATTTGCAAAATTAATTAATATTTTTATTTCTATTCTAGACAAATTATTAGCTATTTGGTTTTTATTTCCCTTTCTATCAATCAAGGTAAAATCAAATTCTTGCAATCGAAGTATCCATCCAATTAATCTTCGTTTAGCATCCTTCTTTTGCATCAAATATTTAATAGCATAATGATTTGTATGCACTACACATTTAGTTCTAATTAAATAAGATTATCAAAGGCATAAACAATGGCTAATAACTCTCTTTCAGTAGTAGTATAATTAATTTGAGCTTCATCTAGAGTCTTACTAGCATAATATATAATTTTAAAAACTTTATCGTGTCTTTGTCTTAATACAACTCCAATAGCATAATCACTAGCATCACACATTATTTTAAAGGGTTTCTATCTGTCAAGTGGTACTATTATAGGTGCAATGACTAATTTTTTCTTTAATAATTCAAATGTTTTTATGCATTCTTCATTAAAATCAAATTTTTTATTTTTTTCTAAAAGTTGGCATAGAGGTTTAGTTATTTATAAAAAAATTTTTATGTAGCGCCTGTAAAAACCAGCATGTCCTAGAAAACTTCTCACCCCTTTAACACTAGTAGGCAGTGGTAACTTTTCTATAATTTGTATTTTTGCAGGATCTACCTCCATGCCTTTTTTAGAAATTTTATGCCCGAGTACAATACCTCCTGCAACCATTAATTAACATTTTTCTCAATTTAATACTAAATTGACTTTTTCATATACTTCCAGAACTTTTTCTAAATTATTAAGGCATAATTCAAAGGAAGTCCCAAATACAGAAAAATCATCCATAAACGCTTCCATTCCATGTTCTATAAAATTACTAAAAATTGTCATCATACATCTTTGAAATGTTGCAGGTGCATTACATAGTCCAAAAGGCATTCTATGAAAAGCAAATGTTCTATATGGGCTTGTAAATGTTGTTTTCTCTTTATCTTCTGAAGCAATTAAAGTTTGGTGATAATCGGGATATCCATCTAAAAAGCATTAATATTTATTCCATGTCATTCTATCCAACATTTGGTCTAGAAAGGGTAAAGGAAAATGATCTTTTCTAGTGGCCATATTTAATTTTCTATAGTCAATGCAAATTCACCAAGCAGTTACTTGCCTTATTGGTATTAATTCATTTTTCTTATTTCCTTCAACAAACATTCCTCCTTTCTTTGGGACAGAGTGAATTGGGCTTACCGAAGCACTATCTAAAATAGGATATATAATTCCAGCATCTAACCATTTTAAAATCTCTTTTTTAACAACTTCTTTCATTATTCGGATTAATTCATTTTTCTTATTTCCTTCAACAGACACTCCTCCTTTCTTTGGGACAGCGTGAATTGGGCTTACCCAAGCACTATCTGAAATAGGATATATAATTCCAACATCTAACCATTTTAAAATCTCTTTTTTAACAACTTCTTTCATTATTCGGTTTAATCTTCTCTAAGGATCAACTTTAGGTTCATATTGTTCATCTAATAAAATTCTGTTCATACAAATTGAAGGACTAATTCCTTTAATATTTGTTAAAGTCCATACAAAAGCCATTTTATACTTTTTCAATAATTCTATTAACTTTTGTTCCTGAATCTCAGTTAACTCAGAAGATATAATAACCGACAATGTAGATGACTCTCCTAAAAATAAATACTTTAAATGGGCAGGTAATATTTTCAAGTTCAAGTGGTTTAATACATGAAGGAGTAAGATTTTTACTATCGTCGTTTCAATTTTGCCTTGAATATAATCCAAATCTTCTTCTTTAATTTCATCTTCATTCTAAAAAATCCTCGCTCAACTTTATCTTCGAATTCTTTCTTAAATTATTCATTACTTAGATAATCAACTACTTTCATCCTGAAACATTCATTATCTTTTTCTATTGCAGGATATTTCATAGCTTTTGCTATATTAAATTTTACTTCTTGATCATTAACTCTCATTTTAAATTCTCCTTTTTATACATCTATTAGCTCTTCCTGTTGCAAGAAATTGTCTCCCTAAAATAATAAGAATCTCTTTATCTTCCTCCCTATCCAAAACTATAAAGTCTACAGGGGAAATAAATTTATCCACTTTTACTAGCTTATCTACTTTTACTAGTGCATCCTCTATAACTTCTTTTGGATAAGTTATTGATCGATCAACTAACTAATCAAAGAGATATAGTAGTAGTGGAATTTTTCCTAAATCTAAATGTTTAAAAATTGATAAGGGCATAAGAAGCGCATAAGATTGATATTCGCTCATAAATCACATAAAGCTTTTCCATAAAACTTTTCACCAATTGCACATGCTATAGTAAAACTACCAGGATCTTTTAATTTTTCAGGAAGCTTTTTCTGAATAATAACACTACACTCTTCATTGAGTGAAATGATCTCATGATCTATATACTTCCTTTTCTTATTTAGTACATCCTTCATAAATTTTGCATAACTTGGAATTTATTCCAAAGCTTCAATAAAAGGAATATATTTATTGTTAACTTCTTAAAGATTTCCAAAAATTTTGTAAATTGTTTATCTTTATTCTTCTGCTTCATTCTTTGAGGAAACAGAGGTAATGATATTTCTAAAGGAACCTGTGTTTGTTCATTTTCTTGTTGATCATTTTCCATTTCTTCCTTTGTTTCATCAACTTCAGTTTCTCTTTGGATTCTTGTTTCAATTTCTTTCCCACTTCATAATTAAATAGCTTTTATTTGCTCTTTATTTTAATCTTTTAGATTAACTTCCACAGTACTCAGAAGAATTCCGTAAGGACTGTTAATAAGTGCAGTAGCAATATGTCCTAATTGATTTTTAATATTTCTAATAGCATCCCCTTGATTATGTATTTGATTTCCCATATTCAACATCACTTCTTCCATTGTGAACTTCTTTTCCATAACTTGTGGGTTAGGGTTGGAGTTAAATTCCGGAGGATAATAAGGTCCAAAAT
Source organism: Phalaenopsis equestris (assembly GCF_001263595.1). NCBI lineage: Eukaryota > Viridiplantae > Streptophyta > Magnoliopsida > Asparagales > Orchidaceae > Phalaenopsis > Phalaenopsis equestris. The sequence continues at coordinate 10,000 of NW_018218896.1, forward strand.
TAGGATTTCCTTGATTGTTTAGATTTACAGGTGGATTCACCGAATTATTATAATTATTCCAACTGAAATTAGGGTGATTTTCCTTCGAGGGTTAAAATAGTTAGAATAGGGATTGTTATTTCAATTATTTATAGCATTCAAGGTTTCATAAGATGGTTGAGTATCAATAATCTGTCCTAGTGAATTTTCCTCAAATATTGGGGGTATTTGAGAATAGGTCACTCCTATTTGATCAATCTTTTTAGAAATAACAACAATTTGAGATGCCAAAATAGACATTGGATCAAAATCATGAATACTGGCTACTTTCTTAGGATTTACCATTTCAGAGGGCCATTGAAAATTGTTAGTAGCCATTTCTTCAATTAAAGAATATGTTTCATCAAAAGGTTTTGATATTAATGATCCACCCACAGTAGCATCTATAATAGATCTTAATGATCCTACTAATCCATTGTGAAAGATTTGAATTATTAACCAATCCTACAAAGCATGGAGCTGACATTTTCTAAGAAGATCCTTAAATCTTTCCTAGGCTTCATATATTGATTCCCCTTCAAACTAACAAAAAGATGTAATATCATTTCTAAGCTTAACAGTTTTTGAGGGTGAGAAATATTTAGCAAAGAATTTTTGTGATAGTTCTCCCCAATTTCTAATAGATCTAGGTGCTAATGAATTTAACCAAGCATTGGCTTTATCCTTTAATTAAAGACAAAAAATTCTAAGCCTAACAACATCATTAGACTCTCCGTCATATTTAAATGTAGCACAAATTTCAAGAAAACTAGCAAGATGTAAGTTAGGATCTTCAGTAGGGGATCCTCCAAACTGATTATTTTGTATCATTTGGATGATAACAGGTTTAAACTCAAATGAATTAGCAGCAAGATCAAGATTTTGAATAGTTAAGTGAAGTTCATCTGCTATAGGATTAGCATTATCTTTTGGTTTGCATAATCTGTTAAAGGTCTTTGTCGATTCTCATTCATTGGATTTTCTATATTATTTGCCATTTCTTTCAAATTTTTTTTCTTCTTTCAAATTCTTAAATTCACTTTGTTGTTTTCAAATTTTTTTAATAGTACGTTCTAATTTTGAATCGTAAGGTACTAAACCTTTAGATCGAATATTTTGCATAAACAAAAAAGAAAGCAAAGTAAAATTCTTTAAAAATAAACTTTTAAATAAATTTCTTTTTTTATTTTTGATTTTCTTTATATATATATTTTTTATTTTTATCTATTTGTATATATATATATTATCTAAATTTCCTAATTTATCAAAATAATTTAATTTAATTAAATTTAACAGTTACCTTCCCGACAACGTCGCCAAAAACTTGATCCTGATTTTCATATGTAAGGATTTATGAAGTTAACACTACTACAACGCTAAAAACTTGATCATTATATAAAAATTAAGTTGTGTAAAATATATATAATTATATAAAATTATTTATGGGATTTTACGCAAGTATACGTTCCGTTATAAAGTAATATTGGACTTTCTATTTAAGCCTTAAATATCGATCACATGGGGAATGTGTAAGTTAGCAATGATAAATTTTAAGAAGAAATTTACAGAAAATCAAACGAAATTACTGTCAGTAGTTTTGAATGTTGAGATATTAACAAAACTAAATTACTTAACTATTAGCAAAATAAAAATGTAAATTTTTAATAATAACTACTAATCTACTAACTATGTTTATGTATTGAATAATTCTTATGTGAAAAAGCATCATTCCCACTTCAATGAAATTCTGGTGAAATGAGATGAGATAAATGTTTATAATATGTATTATGACAAATAGGAGCAATTTTAGTTTTCTACCCTGATACAGTGCTTAGAAAATCATTGGTTAATCTTAGGTTTAGTCCCTAAAATCGTGGCTAGGCTAGGAGCATACTGGCTCCCACTCTAGAGCTCCCACTTCCCTTCACCTTAAGGCTAACTCTCGGTTTAGTTTTTAAATAATAAGACAAAATTAGGGATTTTAGTCTGTCACCCTAAAGATTCTCAAATTCTACACCGACTAAAGAATATTTACCTATTTATTTGCAATTAATTTCTTGAACAAATTTCTCTTTCATTAAATCAAATGTGACCCTCACTCTGTTGTAGAACTGATACTCCATTTCTCGTATCATATGTTTCACAACATATTTTAATAAATAAATTGGCCAGATTGAAAACTAAATTAAGTTCAGAGTTGAAAAATCATCACAATTTATTTTATATTTTAATTTTGGCACATTCATTTTATCTTTTAATTTCACCATATCTCAGAGTAGGGGGAAAGATAGAGGGAACTACTTATACTTTATGAGAAAGATATGATAAAACACAAATTTCATATGTAAAAAAAAAAGTTCATACAACACTAAATAAATAAACAAACATATCTGGAACTCTTTCTCAAAGCAAATCCCTTATAGCCTTTCCTTAGAAATGTAGGAAGAAGAACTGCCTCACTTTTCTCTATCTCCAACACTCTCATAGAAAGTTTCACACTAATTTTCACCTGAAAAACTCTAAACTATGAAAGTAAAATTACTAATTGATTCCAATATTGTAGTGGAATTAAGATGGATTATGAAAATGTGGCATGGTGGAACGCTGAAGAGCGAAAAATGAACATAGAGGAGCCCGTTTTCTGATGAAATTCAACCCCAAATAAAGCCCAAGGTCAGTTCTCCAAGAGGTGGCTCCAGAAACTCTTCAAAAATCGTCCAAATACATTGAAGCTTCTAGAAGTTATGTTCCTTTGGCGCCGTTGGCACTAGTCTGACACCATCGGCACTGAGTAAAAATTCTCCAGCTTTCGGTTGTTCTACACCGTCGGTACTGACCTTGGCATTGTCGGCGCTGAGTATTTCCTCAAAAATGTCATTTTGACTCCAAATTTTATTCTTTTTTGCTTCTTTTTTGCTTTAAACCCTAAAAATCAACAACCTATAAGAAGACATCAAAATACCTTTCATTAAAGTGCAATATCACAAAAAATAAGTATAAAATATGGCTCTAAAAATGCATATATTTTCGGTGTATCAGTAACCCCGGATTTAAGGAACAAAGTTTGGACTAGTCAATTTTCTTTATGCACTCTTAGAGGGTAAAGAATTGGATTGCTCATATTTGGCATAGTACAATTTTTTATCTATTTTAAATGATTTTAAGTACTTCATGATCTATAAACTCATTATAAAAGGGAAGGATGCTTTCTTAAATTTAAACTCTTCATTACAAAACTTTGTTTAGCCTTAATAAGTTTACTTTTATATTTTAGCAAATAACTTAGTTAACATAGTTCTTTTAACTGCATTTCATTTAGCATACAGTAAATTTACTTTATATTCATTTTAAAAACTTAAGTTTTGTAGTTTGAATATAATTTTTTACATTATAACCATAAGAATTTCCAACTCCCTATGAGATCGATACATAGGACACCATCAGAGCCCTATATTAATTAAGTGATATGTATGTTTCCGTTATTATTATGGTTTGGTAGCTTAAAGATTTTAAATGATAAAACTATTTATACTGAATTTATTTTTATTCGGATTGAACTGCATATTTACTGTTGGTGCTGACAAGTGTGCATTGTAGCATTGAAAGATATTTACAATGCACCACAAAACCACACATCAGCTCTCAATTGGGACGAGTGCCAATTTATGGTCGCAGGAGGACTTGTGCTAGGACATAAAATTTTTGAAAGCGACATGAAAGGGGATCCAACAAAAATATAAGTTTTTGCTAAAGTACCTCCTTCTATTGCAATGAGAGGAGTTAGAAGTTTTCTAGGACATGCTGGGTTTTACAGGCATTATATTAAATACATTTCAAAAACTGCTAAGCCTCAGTGTCAAGTTTTGGAAAAGGACATGATATTTCATTTTAATTAGGAATGCCTAAATGCCCTCAATTTATTAAAGTAAAAATTAATCACTGCACATATAATTATTTCATCTCATTAGGAAAAAATATTTAAATAAATGTGTGATATTATGCCAATAAAACTCTTAATGAAGCTCAAATTAATTATACTACTACTAAAAAGGAATTATTGATAATAGTATTTGCATTCGTTAAATTTAGATCTTATCTAATTTGAGCTAAATATATTGTGCATTCGATCACTTTGCTATAAGATATCTGATACTGAAGAAGGATGCAAAGCCAAGATTAATTATATAGGTCCTTTAGATGTAGAAGTTTGACTTTAATATAACAAATAAAAAGGGATCTAATAATTAAATTACTAATCTTTTGTCAAAGCTTGAACATGAAAATTCTAAAAATTTTGAAGATGAGAAAAGTGAAAATATTTCTGATGAACAATTATACACTATTTTAGAGTGGCGTGCTCCATGTTATTCTAATATAGTTAACTATATAGTTAGTGATATTTTACCCTACATATTAACATATCACCAAAAGAAGAAGTTCATTCATGATGCAAAATTTTATTTTTAGAAGGAACCATATTTATATAAGAAATGTAAGGATAAAGTTATCTGAAGATGTGCATCATTTGAAGTAACACCAGAAATTATTCAAAATTTCATGAATATGGTTTTGGGGACATTTTGGAGTGGATAAAAATGCATTTAAAATTTTATAATCTAGATTTTATTAGCCTATTTAGGGATGTTAATATTTATGTAAAAATATGTGATAGATGTTAGAGAGTAGATGAAAATACTAAAAGAAATGAAGTGCCTCTAAATTTTACTTTAGAAGTTGAAATTTTTTTTGTATGGGGTTCAAATTTTATGGGACCATTTATACCATTTTTTTGGAAATTTGTATATTTTAATTGTTGTGGATTATGTTTCTAAATGGATTGAAGTAGTTAATTTACCCCGTCGTGATGCTCAAAGCAATGAAAAATTTTTAAAGAAAAAATATTTTTACCAAATTCAAAATTCTAATAGTTATCATTATAGATGGGGGAAGTCATTTTAATAATATAAGAATTGAAACATTAACTAAGAGATTTGGAATTAAATATAGAATTTTCATGGTAGATCATCCTCAGACCAATTGTCTAGCTGAATTGTCAAATTGTGAAATTAAAAAAAATATTAAATAATATTGTAAATCCTAATAGAAAAGATTGGTCTGTTAAACTTTATTATATATTATGGGACTTTAGGACCTCTTATAAAACTCATACAGAAATGTCAACATATAGGTTCATATTTGGAAAGGCTTGACACTTGCTAGTTAAACTAGAGCATAAAGCTTATTGGGTTGTTAAGGAATTTAATTATAATTTGAAGGAGGCTGGCAAGAAACATTTATTGTAATTAAATGATTGAGGAGATTAGAAATGAATCTTATCAAACTTAAAAAAATTATAAGAAAAAGATGAAAAATTGGCATGACAGCAAGATTTTATGAAATTATTTTGAGCCTAGAGAAGAAGTTTTAATACTAGATTGAAATTATTTTTTGGAAAACTAAAATTTAGGTGGTTGGGGTCATTTATTGTAATAAAAGACTATCCTTTTGGTGTTGTAGACATTAAATATCTGAAAACAGAATGAATTTATAAAATAAACTGACACAGATTAAAACCTTATATACGTGGAAACAAACCTTTATTCGATGAAGTCCTGATGTTGGGTCAATTTGAGTAAACATAGGATACGTTGGGCTGATGACTTTAAAACAAGTGCTTTGTGGGTGGCAACCCATGGTTATTTGCATGGATTGATTTTGTTGTTATGTTGACCAATTTTGGAGTAATCAAATATATTTGATTAGAGGAGGCTCTTAATACTATTTTAATGATTAAAATAAAGTTGGGATGTGTTAATTAACCTAAGGAGAAGTGGTGCTTATTTAGGCATTGGCGCTTAGGTGTCGAAACGTGGTGCCTAAATGCCAGGCTACAGAAGACCGATGTCTAAATGGCAAAATTTGGTGCCGAAGCGCCACTATTAAAAAATGTCAATAATCCGCCCCCTTTTTTTTTGAACCAATTTTTTCCTATAAAACCATCATAAACTTGTATGGTGATCAATTGGACTTCATTTTCTAGGCATGTGAGAACATTTGGGAGGAGGAAGCGAGTGCAAGAAGCAATTTTCCTTCTTTTTGAGACTATGGCATCAAAATCTATAGAAAGTGGAAACAATAAAGCATTTGATAGAAAGAAATTTGTCAACAATGATGTTCAACCTTACTACAATGGATTTCTTATGGGTGAGCATTGAAGGTATTGTTGAGAAGATCAAGAAAATGGAAGAGGATTAAGCATGTATTCAGACCAAAATTAGCAACATCTCCTATCAATTTGATCATCCAGACTGATAGAAGAAGCTTCAATTTGATCATGTTGCAAATTTCCAAGAGATGTTAATAAGGATGTATGAGAAGAATAATTGGATCGGAGAATAGTCTATAGAAGAATTTCCTCAATTTCCATTTTATAACTTGTTTCTTCGTCACGAGCCAATAAATGAGAATTTAAAGGAGAACATTGTTAATGATTACAAGTAGTGGGTTTTACGTGTTGAAGATTTGATATTTCTGTATGCTTGATTTAGTGCTAGCTTCTAATTTGTAGGTGTTTGTGTGTCTGCTTATTTGTTTGCTTTTGTGTATGTATTTGCTTAACTAATGCTGGATTGATATCTTTCGGTTTGCATAGAATTGATTTTTATGTTAGTTTGTTAATATTAATTTTGTGAATTTGATATGTCGGGTTAGTTTGCTTGAATTGTTTAGATTTTCCATATTTGAGGAATCTAGTAATTGTGAAAATATAAGTTAGGATATGGATGGAAGATGATTAATTGTTAAAATAATGTTGAAATGAGTAAATGAGAATCCAGAGATCTTAGGTTTGTTTTTCTTTTATTTAAAAAATCATAATTTGCAAAATCTGGGCACGGGTGTCTTGGCGCCTAATCTCCACTTACTTGAGATACAGGGCACCTAAGCGCCAAATCCCTCGCCTAGGCACTAAACCGGCTGAACGGTCGATTTAACCTCTAAAATCTTAAAAATGGCTGATGCGACGCCATTTTTTATGCTTGAGTGTCTTCTTCCTTCTATTCTTCTTCAATGCACTCTAGGGCTTCTCCTACCTTGCAAATCTTGTGGATTTAGGGCCTTAAAATTTCAGATTTCTTCTTCTCCATGTATGATCTACACCTTGCTTAAGAATTTTTCTTCTTTCACTATGAATTTCTTCCACATTGTGAAGATGTCAAACATTTAAAAATTTGGAGAAATAGTTAAAAAAATTCATTGTGGAAAACTTGTTTCATTGGAAAATGCTTGTAGGAGCATTTAGAACTTATATTTGGAATTTATTTACATTTTTGTTAGATTTTGAAATGGCTCCTAAAATAAAAAGTGGAAAGGGAAATAAGGTTTTTAATTAAATAAAATTTACAAGTTTAAAAGCACAAGATACATACAATGATTTTCTTTTATCAAAGAAGTTGATTATTGAACGAAGATTTTCTCTTCCTAGAGGTCCTGTAAATAATTTGATTGTAGCACATCACTGGGAATATTTATGTTATTTTACTATTGTTGCAGTTATTTTGGTTGTTTGAGAATTTTATGAGAACTTCTTAGAAGCATCTGATGATGAGTTATTTGTTTGGAAGAGAAAAGTTGAGTTTACTATTGATTGGATCAATGCATTGTACCAGCTTCTTAGTGTATTGGGTTCCTTTTATTATGAATTTGATCCTACAGATGTGGGGCTTGATGATATTATTACATTTCTAACCAATGGGCAAGGTGCATGGAAATCTAAGAACGCCCACAAGGTAAATTTTACTTCCTCCATGCTTAATGTTTCATCTAAGGCATGACACTATTTTATATCTGCTTGAATTCTTCCTACGAACCATTTGAGTGAAGTAACCAGGAAGAGAGCCACTTTGAATTAGTACATTCAAAAGATTAAACCTATACATATTAGCTCTCTCATCTACATGTCCATCGTCAGTTCTTCTACGTGAGGTTCCACTACAGGTTTGGGTTACCCCTCTCTCATATTTACTATGTGTAAACATTCACGAGTTAATTTTGAAGCTTGGGAAGAGTTATTACATCCACTAAAGCGTATCAATAAAGTTAATGTGGATATATATGGAAAGCATGCTACACTTGGTTTTAGAGGTCGATCTTCAGATATTCCTTCTACCTCTATCTCCAGACCTTCCTCTTCTAGTGCTGCTGCTCCACCTTCTGCAAATTGGGAACAACATGGTGATCATTATCAGGTGCATCAAAATGATATTACTTTTGTACAGTGTAAATTATGGGAGAATGATGATCGTTGAGTACATTTGGAACAATATATGAAATAGAAAAGTGAGACTAGTTTCAATACTTCCTTGTTGAGCTTTCTGAAAGAAGATCGAAGTGTGGAGTTTGCCTTGTATTCTCATTATCCTACATTTGAACAGCAAAAGGCTATAGATAAAAAAGAAGAAGAAGAAGATGATGATGATGATGACGATGATTGTGATGATAGGGAGGAGTAGTGATTCTGAGTCTACATGTGTTTACTTCCATTAGTTGCTACTGAGTTTTATTTGATTATACTGGATAATATGTTGTATATGCTATTATTAATGTGGATTCTAGATGTTTTAGTTGTTACTGCACTAATGTTTACTTTTTTGCTTCAAATTATAAATAACATTCTCTGTGTCGTAAAGTAGTTCTTTTACTTTGAAATTTTTATGCTACACCTGTTTAAATAATAATTCTGTTAAATTTTTCTCTCCTCATACTTATTTTGTACTAAAATATTTTAAACTGTTTAAAAATTTAAGTTTGGGGGAGTGAGGAAAACTTTAAAAAACTAGACATTATATATCCTCAATAAACTACATTTAAAAATTATTTTAAACATAATCCACGGTATGTAGTGTTATCTTTGGAGAATTATATTTTTGATTCTATGAGTAATATATTAAACTTAAGTATTTTTTTTTAATGATAAAGGGTCGTTCTAGAGTTAAGATATTTGGTATAAAAGAATAAGAATATGCTTTTACTATTCATAGAAGAAAAAAAAATTGTATTTTTGAAACGCTAAGGATCTTAGATTTACACTCTAAAAAGAATTGAAACTCTGTGAAAAATCATATTTATAATAGTACACAATATCAAGTTAAGAAATGTGAGAAGTTTTCAATTTTATAAGGTGGATAGTGAAGTTCAAAATCATTAAAGGCTGATCCAGATATAATAAACCTCAATTTGAAAAGAAAAAAAAAGAAATTGTTAAAAATGATCCTAAAAGAAAATAAAAGCAAGAAAAGAAAACAGATGAAAAGAGAGTAAAAATCAATAGAAAGTGAGGAGAAGCTTGAGGGAAGCCTAAGTAAAAATTAGCTTCACTTGAATCATCTTAAGGAAGAAACTTATTTACATTTCTAAACTTATTTTCAATTTTAAATGTATTAGTCAAATTTTTACTAGTATAGTTCTCATATAATTCTATGTTTCAATTTTTCTAGGATTCATAAGTTTGACAAAATACAATTATTTTCTTAGTGAATAGAAGATCATATTCCTAACTTCATCTTTATATACTCTTATACTCTAGTTATAACCAGATTTATTAATTTTTTTTATGAATTATCACCTAAACCTTTATGGGGCAAAACTTGGTGGTAAACCTGTACGTGAAAACAAATGAGCCCAAAGCCATGGCGTCAGAATCTAACACCTAGGTATCAGGTAGTACACTGGGCTTCTAGAAGGTTGGTGCCTATGTGCCACAGTTGGGCGCATAAGCGCCAAAATTATTTTTGATATTTATGCATTGAATTTGGATGAATTTTGATGAGGCATCTAAAGTGACAATTGGGGATTTTGAGATTTATCATATAACGAGTCAAGAGAAGCCAAAAGAACGTGGAGTTGAAGGGAGGTGAGTGTGTGTCATGTGGTGTGTGTGTGTGTGTGAGGGAGAGCTTTTAGTGTGTGTGTGTGTGTCTGTGTCTCTTCGAGTGAAATTGTAAAGAGTGATGAGAAATCATAAAAGGAACTTTGAAGGATTTGCTTGAGGAGAATTTTAACATAAGTACTTTGTAATTTAGTTTGAGTTTTGTTTATTTTGTGAACCTGAATATTATATAAATCATGTTTTGTTGTGTTATCCCCATGAGATCTAAGTAGTATTCTTTATCTTTCTATTAGCAATAAGAATTAATTTTGTGTAGGATTAGAATTGTTTAAGATTTCTCTTGTTCCACATTTATGATGAATCATTACTTCATACTTAATTTACATATTCAATCTGTCTGATTGGTATGTTAAGACTTATTGTGAAGCAATAATGACCCGAGAGGGCTATATATTCCTCAACTAGTAAGATCACATTAATCCGGTGGGTGATAAGGTATCCAATTTTTTAATGCAAATAGATAGAGAGATAGGTTTTGATGGAATAAAGTTGGTGATTCTACAGTGATAGGCTAGAACCTTAACCAATTTGATATAGAATTTGGAACTTAAGGGCCGATTAGTGCTAAAGAGAGGGCACAGTGGGTAATCTAGGGTAACAGGTTAGAGCATATCGAGCATAACCTTAAAATTAGGAACTTAACTCTAGTTTAACCAAAGTTATTTATACACTCGGAAAAGGATAAAGATTATGATTACTCCTATTTGTCACACAACTTCATTTAAACCTTTAAATATTTGGTTCCTACACTAACTATGATCTCATTAAGAGGGAAAATACTTTTACATAATTTGAACTCTTTTTCATTTAGCTAGTAAAGAAACACTTAGCATTTTTGTTAAAATTTGAAATAGGATTTGCAGGAATTGGTTATTTAATTTTGACACATAAACTTGTGATCTGATTTCCTAGACAATTGTTTGGAGTTTAAGTAAATTTTTACTAAGTTCATAAAAGAGTTTTCACTTTCTCCGTGGAATCAACAATTGTGGCATAAAAAGAAAGTCATATATTACTTGAAATGATGAGTGCACTTGCATAGTATCCCTAGTGTGTAAAATTA
>NW_018218897.1:0-6101 GCF_001263595.1 Phalaenopsis equestris
GGGCAAACCCCACACCAAAAAATAGTGCCGACATAGAATATTTGCATACTAGAAAGCTGTTAGAGGACAAGTCTGAGGCACATCACAGACAAAAAGGGCTATATGTTACGCTCTAGTAGGTGACGTCCTATACAGGAGATCGTTCGCCCAGATGTAGCTACGATGTTTGAGCAGAGCCGAGGCACTGAATATTGTCAAAGAAGTACATGCTGGATTGTGTGGCGCTCACCAGGTAGGGCTTCGAAGATGAAACTGAAAATCAAAAGGCTCGGATATTATTGGCCAGCAACGATGTCTGAATGGATGCAACCAAAAGATGTCACCAGTGCCTAGTGCATGAGGTGGTTTTGCACCGGCCTCCGAATGTGCTACACCCAACTATCGCCTCGTGGTCATTCGAGTGTTGGGGCACGAACATAATAGATTTGATAGACCCTCCATCTTCCAAAGGACACAAATTTATACTTGCCGCTACAGACTATTTCTCCAAATGGGCAAAGGCAGTACCGTTACGAGAGGTTACGACACAACACGTCCTTCAATTCTTCAAAAGCCAAATCGTCTACTATTTCAGGGTACGGCAAAGAATAATTTCTGACAATGGGACAGTTTTTAAGAGCACAAAAATCAACAATTTCGTCAAATGGCACGGGATAGATTGGAGATACTCTAAAATTTACTATCCTAAAGCAAATGGTCTGGCTGAAGCGTTCAACAAGACATTGGTACATATTTTAAAGAAAACATTGGATGAAAATAAAAGGAATTGGCACAACAAATAGTTAGAAGCTTTGTAGGCCTATCAGACGGTGTTTAGGATTCCCACTCAGTGTACACCCTACATGCTCATGAACGGGTCCGAGGCCGTGCTACCATTAGAAATTCAGACGTCGTCTCTCAGAGTCGCAAGTGCCAACCAACTCACAAGGTACAAAATTCAGACTTGAAGATTTTGAGAGTCTTAAGGGAAACAACTTGAAGCACAACAACACTTGAAACTTTACCAAGCAAAGATGGTACAAGCTCATGAGAAATTGGTCCTCCCAAGGACATTCAAAGTTGGTGACCTCGTACTCATGCTTAAAAGGCATATTCTTGCATGCCGCAAGATTGGTGGAAAATTCGAGTCAACTTGGGAGGGACCATTTGTTGTTGAAAAGGTCTATGCAAGAGGAGCCTATCAGTTAGTAGATTTTCGAGGTGAAAGACCCATGCTACCAAGCAACGGATGATACCTGAAGACATACTATACAACCTAACATTACTTGACATCACTTGATTTAAAATTTTTATATTTAAAATATTCTAGAGTTATCTATTTGGCCAAATGCCTGTGACCTTATCAAAAATTTTGTAATAAAATTAACCTCAACATAATGAAAACTTTTGAAATTGCACATTTCAATTTTCTCTTTTAAACTTGATACTCTACTAAATTAAATGAAATATATACATAAAAAAAGGGTTCTCTCACCGACATAAACTAAAAATTTTCTTTAATAAATACTTTTTTTGTTCTTGTTCACGCTAAGTTTCAGCTCACTGACATTTTTCCTGTCATATGCAGATAAATGTCAGGCCAAAGGTTGATCATTGCCATTAAAGATGGCTGGAACCTCGCAGTCAACTAGGGAAATGGCGTCGTAGGGAGGCACCATAGACTTTGACATGGAATTTAGTCAAGTTGACATGGATTATAAGGGGCCTCTAATAGATGTCGTCAGCCGATAAGAAAAGGAGGGGTTGCCCTCACTACTAAGGTTGACCACCAAAGACAATTCATCACTGAAGGGAAAGAATGTGATGGTGTAACAAGACCCGATGGAGGGGCCCAGCCTCCTATCGTCCATGATAGCTACACCGACTAGGGGCCTTGTCGTTGCCGATAATAAAAAACTACCGGACCCTCCGCTACGAAGAACTCAACACATAAATGCTAGCCGTCGAAAGCAGAGGGCTTTCTTACGAGAAGAAACAAGACGCTAAAAAGAGGTAGAGAATTTACTTACCAATATTCCTGAAGGGAACATTTATGATCCAGGCATGAGAGAAACCTCTTCCATCTTGCCTGCTACAGATGAGGAATCTGGGTTTGTTACAGAGTCGGAAATACTACCAGCTTCAAATGTTCTTTACAAGGGTTGCCCGACCTGCAACGCTGAAATACCTGCACGAGCTTCAGCTACAGGGGCATTTGTGGAATGCCCAAACTATAATGTCCTACACCTACAACACTAAAACACCTTAGAGTAGTACGCATCTTCTGATGATGGGTCTCAGACTGTCGATTGCCCGATGCGGGAGTCGTATGTCCTGCTGGGAACAGATCAGTATGTCCCGTGGAGTCCAGAGCCATAGTCCCTTTGGATGCCGAGTCACACATTCTGTTAGTGCCAGAGTCAGCACCAGCCAACACCAACTTGGGTTCCCATCGCCGTTCGAATGAGGGAATATCCTTAACAGCCGCTGATCATAAGGACAGAAAAATACTACAAAATAAGCAAAGAAAACAAAAGGGACTTCGAGTTCTAAGAAGAAGTGCAAAGGAGGTTCATCAATATATTAGAGGGATTGGTCTTATACACCAAGGTCTTCTCAGAAAGCGATGAACAAAACATTCTTGACTACATTTTTGACTTGAGAGATAGCGGTCGAGCAGGCCTTCTTATGGAAAGAACTTATTCCGAGCCAAGAAAGGGAATGCAAGGAAAGGGGAGGATCACTATCCAGTGCGGCTGCTGCTATAACTTTACCAACGATAGACAAGGAAATCCTCCTGGGATTCTAGGACACAATCAGTTGGATCCACTACCTCCAATGATAAAGTGGATGATTAACAGAAAGGTCAGATGAAGTATACTACCAGCTAACTACATCCCTAACATCTGCATCATCAACATATACGATGAAGGAGACTGCATGCCTCCGCACATTGATCATCATGACTTTGTGACACCTTTCTGCACAGTCTCATTCATGAGCAAAAGCAACATCCTATGTGGAAAATAAATTGATATCATTGGTCCTGACAAATTCAGGAGCTATAGAGATTTCACTGTCTGTTGGTTCAGTGCTAGTCCTTAAAGGAAATGTGGCAGACGTCACCAAACAACGTCACCAAACACTATATTCCAAGGGTGCAACACCATAGGGTGTCCATGACCTTTCGACGAATGGACAACAATAAAATGTTATATGGATTTCAACTAGATCTAGAATTGGAGGAACTGCTACCATACAAGCTATGAGAGGGTTGTACCTCTAAGTACATGCAAAGAGAACTATTGTCTTGGAGCATGGCTTAGAAGGTCTGCTCGATCAAGAGCTTGTCACACTAAGAACAGACATTTAGAGGATTCTTTTCCGTTTTACTGCACTACATTACAACAGACATGATATGTATTAGACAAGCTCAACCTATGATATGTACTTGGCATGGGATATTTGTGGATGTACTTTAATGCCATTAACATATTGTACTTTTTGAGGCATTGGCCTACATTCAATCTGTAACATTTATTGGAAAAAAATTAGTGAAGTTTCTTTTAGAAATTTGTTTTTTTGTCAATTGTCTTTTTATGCGATGGATAAAAGCCACGGACCATACGTTGGTTTGAGATTATAAATAATAAAGAATAAAAAAAAATTGACGATAATAAAATTTAAATAAAAATAACAAACAAGCAAATAACAAAACAACCCTCTTTTGAAAAATCAACCAACTAATATTAAATTTTTGAAAACATATTTTGAAAATTAAACATGATAAAAACAACAAGAAAAGAAAATAAATTTGTCGAGTTGATTCTCTCGATTTCGAAGTCTCTTACTCTTTGCCCGCGCAACACGACTATCTTTGTCTGTACTAAATCTCTTCACATTCTCGTGGAATTTCATGTTCTGCACAAACCTCACAAAAGTTTGCACATTTTCTTACCAATGTCATTCTTTTCATATAACACATGTTTATGGGTTTAACACCTCCATTTCTCATTTTAGAATCAATCCCTAACTTCTGATTCACTTCTTTCGAGGTCGGTCCTTAACTTCTGACTCTTCTTTGAGATGTATCATTAACTTTCAATTCTCATTTTAAAATTAGTCCCTAACTTCTGATTCACTTCTTTCAAGGCTGGTCCTTAACTTCCGACTCTCATTTGAGATTGATCATTAACTTTCAATTCTAATTTTTCTAACTTCTGATTCACTTCATTCACTTCTTTCGAGGTCAGTCCTTAGCATCCGGCTCTCTTTGAAGATTGATCATTAACTTTCAATTCTAATTTTAGAAACAGCCCCTAACTTCTTATTCACTTCTTTCAAGGTCGGTCCTTAACTTCTGACTCTCTTTTGAGATTGATCCTTAACTTTCAATTCTCATTTTGGAATCAGTCTCTAGCTTTTGATTTCCTCTTTTCGAGATCGGTCCCTAACTTCCGACCCTCTTTCCAAAATTAATACTTAAATTGCAACTCTCACATCGGGGCCAGTACCTAAATTCTGATTCTCTCCTTTCGATTTCGGTACCTAACTTCCGATTTTCTATACCTAAGTTTCAACTCTCATTTTGGGGTCAATTCTTAAATTCTGGTTCCCTTCTTTCGAGGTCGGTACCTAAATTCCGACTCTCTTTTGGAATCAATACCTAAACTTCAATTCCCACCTTGGGGTCAGCATTACATACTAATTCCCATCCTCTATGAACACCTGAAATCTGATAACTCAAAACCAACTCTCCAATCCCCAGCGAGAGTTCCTACTTCTTAACTTCGATCAAATATTCACTTGCTAATTCCCCAGCAGAAACAAATAACACACACAATTCTACACGTCCTTCCAGGTCTACTGACTTAGGAGTTTAGATTAATTTTGTTGATCACATCAGTCAACGCTAATATGTGTGGTGTGTTTGCCCAGCAAACTACACCTATTGAGGGTCCATTTGTTGACCTCACTTTTGGTTGAGATTTAGTTTTTTCTCTTTAGTGGCCTAAGGACTAGCTAAAGGGCTTTCTTGTTAACTATTCCTATAAACTAGAAAAGGAACCCGCACCATTTGCATGCACTCTACCATTCATGTTATACACTCATTTATTTGTGTTGTATCCAACTTGTAAATTTCATAATTCTAACAACATTGTGGTTTATGATCTTTAGTTGTGAACTTCATGTCTACCACAACCTGTATCTCGTTGTCATTTACGTGTACATAAATTTGCTTGAGCTACAAGACTTATAATTACATAAGTGACTAATCTGACATAATAATATAAAAAAATTACATAATTGAAAACTATTATTAAGAAGGAGAATAAAATTTTTATCATTCTATAAAAAGCTTCAAACACAATGAAACATATAAAGAAAATTATTTTTGATAAAAATACAAAAATAGAGTAAATGAATGTAAACCTTAAATTAAAATATGGAAACCATAAAGCTTCGAATGATCAAGAGAGAAATTTGATATATTTGTACATTGATGCGAACAAAATATACATCTGGGCCTGGGTGAAACCCCATCTTTTGTCCAATCCCTCCTGCAAATTTCCTTCCAAAGCGAGTCTGAGGATCCCAGAGACCTAAACCTTGTGCATGTCATGGAGAAGGAAATAATAGACTCGAGAGGAAGAAGTAGGAGGATGGAAATGAGATGATCTCCAACCATATGGATTATCCTTGAGGGGTAGCTGTAAGAGGGAGGAGATGAAGAGAAAGATGAAGATGGGGAAGAAGCAGAGCTTGATGCCATGGGGTTCGTCCTCGGGAGTCGCTGATGGAAGTAGACCGACGAAGCGCGCTGATGGCAAGGGAGCTTCGCTGAACAAGGATCGCAGGAATCGGAGGGCACCTGCGTAAAATGTCGAAAGAGACAAGCGGGGTCGTGGGGTCGATTCTGCAGCCCGCTTTTGGCTCAGATTTGTGGCCACCGCATATGAAAAATCGCCCCAAACAGATTTTTTCGGTGATGTCCCGCCGCACCGCATAAAGAAAGCTGCGCCAAATGAAGCCTACCTTATACCGAGACAAGTGAAATGATATTATCGACACACATTCAACAAGTTTGTGAGCACAATCATTTTATTTATCTCGGTATAAGT
>NW_018218898.1:0-5840 GCF_001263595.1 Phalaenopsis equestris
TAATTACATTGTAGTCCCAAAATTAATCCAACACTAAATGGATCCCTATTATGAAGAGGAACTCGATTCAAGACTTTACTAGTTGTAGTAAAGGGTGTTTGCCTATTACTTATTTGGGCTTCAACCTTGATAAATGTAAAAGAAAGGTTCATTTTTTTTATAATCTTATTGAGAAGATCAATAAGAGGATTTCATCTTTCGAGAGTTTGTTTTATCTTTTGGAGGTAAGGTTACCCTACTTAAAAGTGTGCTTACTTCTATACCTCTTTATACTCTTCTTTTTATGAAAATTCCTTCTAATCTTATTAAAAAATTGGAGAATAGTTTTAATAAATTCCTTTGGGCTGGTAAATACCTTAAAATTCATTGGATGAGTTGGGTGAAAATGTGTAAATCTACTCATTTTGGTGTATTTAATGTTGGGTGAAAATGTGTAAATCTACTCATTTTGGTGGTTTGGGTTTTAGAAGCATCAATGATTTTATGAAAATCAGCTTTTTGAAGCTTTGGTTTCAATTTAGAAGTTTAAATTCTCTTTAGTCTCTTTTGATGAGAAAGAAATATTGCCACCCTCTTTCTATCAATCCAAATTCATTTGACTCCTTTGTTTAGATAGAAATGCTTAAAGTTGTCAGAATTACAAAGGATTTCTTATACTAGGATGTTGGTAATGAGAGTTGTAGCTTATGGTATGATAATGGGTTTGGTGAAGCTCCTCTTGCTAATTCTTATTTGAGCCCTTTTGAGATTGAGTTTTCTATTGAAAATTATTGGAATAATAACAATTTGGACTTACACAAACTGAATGGCTTGGTTGGTAGAGAGGATACTAATCTGATTGCAAAGATCCATATTACTACTGGTAATGATAATATTAAAATCAAAGCTCAAAGTGATAGCTCAATCTCTAAAACTTTTGTCAAGTCTCTTCATGTTTCTAATGGCATGAATTTAAGTTGAGCTTGAAATTTTTTTGTGAAGCCTTGTCATTCATTCTTTTTTTGAAAGCTTTTTTATCATATTATTCCTACCGATGATATTCTTAAAATGAAAGATTTGATGCTCTCCTCTATATGTTTTCTTTGCAATCAAAATGAGGATAATGTTGAACATATTTTGTAAACTGTGTTTTTGCAAAGGATATCTGGTTAAATATTTTTAATCTTTGTGATAAAAGGATTAATGAAATAAAGATGAATTCTATTGCTGGTTTTTGCAACTTTTGGAGGAATTACAGTGCATGTTTATTCTTTGCTTTCATTTCAATTGTAGTCTTTTGGTTCTTTTGGTTTGCTAGGAATGAAGCTAAACCCAAGGGTAATTTGATTTCAAAACTTCTATGTTTCAATTTTATTAGAAATTTTATTTTTAAGATTAGCTTATTAGAAGTGATATATTGCAGATTTTTAATGAATTTAATATCTCTATTCATGCTAACTGTAAACATTTTATTAACTTGATTATGTGGAAGAAAACTAATAGAGGTGTTCTGAAGTTAAAGTAGATGATGGTTGGAATAATTTGATTGCAGGTATTGGTGGAGTTTTTCATAACTCCATTGGCTTTTGTTTACTGTGGTTTTCTGCTCTCGTGCATGCGATTTCTCTTATTTTTTTGTTGAAGTTGAGATGATTTTTTTTTGTTTTGTTTTTGATTGATAGATGTGGTTGGAATTATATCGTGACTGAATTGGATTCTCTTGAATTGTGAAATTATTGCCATAAGAAAAAAGAGTATCCTTTGTTATTGACTTTTCATATGAAAAGAATATTTGTTTTACTTGAGTTTGTGTAGGTTTATTGGATGTTTTATGTTTATACATCGTGAATGCAATCAATGTGCAAATTGGGCGGGTAAAAGAGGCTTGGACTCTCAGAACTTTAACATTTCTACTATTATTCCTTTAGAGCTAAATCAATTGATTAAAAGTGACGTTCTGAGCATCCCTTTATTGACACCGATAAGTTTTTGGGTAGAGTTGTAATCTTGGCTAAAGGTTCTTAGGTTTTTGTTTTTCTTGTGTGAGCTGTATATGTGGGGGTGTTTACTAAAACTATTAGCCACCTCTTTGTAATTATTTTTTTTATGAAATAAAATTTCTTAAGGGATTCTTAAAAAAAAGTCCTAAAAGAAAAATACATATTTCTCCTTATAGATTTTTGAGACCAAATAAATATCAAATTTTAGGCATTATATATATCTATATATATATATATATATATATATAAATTATGTGTTTTATATGTAAATTTTCTTATATTTTAAAACCCAATTGTTCATAATAATATGCTAAAAATGGATTTGAAGAACTCATAGAAGACAAAAATTAATCAAAAATATTAACAAACTTTTATTAAAGTTTTGACCAAGCAGACTTAATTGAAATATCATTTCTCACCATTTACTCCATCTAATGATCAAACAAACAACCAAAAATAAGTAAAACAACCGCGGCTTATTCAACTTTCATGATAAATTACTTCCGATTTTCTCTATTTCTTAATAAACAAATCCCATCTCAGTATTTTAATTTTTAATTAAATAATTGATGTTGCTTACTAATTAATGATTAGTGCTTGCTAATAAGACCTTTAATTAGAAATCAAACATAATTTCGCTCTCGTAGACTCTGGGGTCCACTTGCCACGTCCCCGGCCTATTTCCACCCATTGAGTAGACCACGTCCTCGGCGCTCCAACCACTCCGTAGCAGCGTGAGTGCCAAAAGCCGCACGTGCCACATCAAGTCCAATCTATCCGTCACCACCGTCCGTTTGCCCCTCTTCCCCTCCTCAGCACCGTCCGATTCACCCATCATCAGCATCTCCCTCACTTCCTTCTCCCCCCAACCACCCTCCCGCAGCCTCCACCCCAAACCTTTCATCAGTTTCTCCATCCCATCACCTCCGCCGCCGGAGATCTCGCCCGTAATCACACCTCCAGAGGCCAAATCCGTCCAGACTTCAATCCTCCTCGCCTCGGTTGCGGACCGCGCCGGCGGCGCGGCGGCTGGAAGAACAGCTCCTTGATGCAGAAGAAATCGGATAGGTGGAATCCGCAGCAACGCACTTCTTTCCCGCGAACATAGAAAATGGGATTTCCGGCTTCATTGGGGGTTGCGGGAATGTAGAAGTGGCGGTAAACGGGTACGAGCTTAGGCGCGCCGGCAAGGAGGGATCGAGCCCGGGCGATGGACTCGGCATGGGAATCTGGACGGAGGCCCCACGCAAGCGGCCAGAATCGGGCATTAGAGATCTCGTAGAGGAGGTCGGAGGAAGGGAGGGAGGCGAGGATTTGGAGATGCTGCGGCGAGGCGTAGCGCCAGTTTGGAAATCCGGGGCCGACGGGGAGGCCCAGGTGGAGAAAAGAACGGAGGTCCGGCGGGAAGTGGAAAGCGAGGGATGATTCGATGGCGGCGAGCTCGTCGCCGGAGAGGCCTGTTGCGATGGCAACGCCGGAGGATCTGAGTTTGTCGAGAACTGTTTTCGAATGCGCGGCGAAGGAGGCGCCGCCACGAGGGAGGTAATTCTTGGTTTTTTCATCGATGCGGATGCCGGCGGTTACATTGATCAATTCCGTGGCCGGCATCGGGGCTCGTTGCGAATACCTGCGCTGACTGGCTGAAGGGCGCGGCTGGTAATTTTATAGTGCCAATGAAGACACGTGACGGACGAAGGAGAGGCCATAAAATTAAGCGGGCTGCTTTTTGGCGGAAGAAGGAATGGGGAGAAAATTACGAGGAGCTAACTCAGCTAAGCAGTTCAGGAGCTTCTGTGTACTGTTGATCAAGCTGATTAATGCTATATTTGGGGCAGCTGTTGGGTGGCATTTTAAGGGTTATTTTTAGGGTTATGTATTTAGCTTGAAAATCTAAAATTTATTCAAATCGGATTAAGAGTCAAAATTTTGAATCCAATTTTTTTCTAGTCAAATTTGAGCAGACCCCAACTCGTCCCGAAATCATATCGTTAACAGCTTTAACAACATTGTAGTATTTTTTATTTTGCAAAACTATTTTTTATCTGCTTTCTCAAAAATCTACGGCTCAAAACTATATTTTCTCACTAGACCTGACTAACTGCGATGATTACTAGCTTTTTTTTTTTAAAAAAATTACAATAGGCAGCTTTTGAACAACAACTTAATCAAACGACTATAGCTCTCTCAAATATATCCTAAATTTTTTTTTCTAGTTGCAAAATAAATAAATTGTTATTTTCTTATATCATGTTTCTTTACTTAATTAAATTAATAGAAAATTATCAAGTGCTAATGATGTTAAAGTGAGTTTATTATTTTAATGTTAATTTATCATTTTAATCTTGAATATACATAAATTAGTGCAAAATAACAATCTTTAGATCAAGTTAGCTGGCATAAAAGATATGAGGTTTCTAATATATACTATGACTCAGCTAAAGTGATTTTATTATTAGGAGTTATCAGATATAAGATATATATAATAAAATATAATATTTATTGCGAAATAAGAAGATATTAATTAATATAATGAAGTATGGAAGATTTATTTGATGATGTAAGACGTATGGGTTGTTAATGGATATATTTAGAGTGACTACAGCTCTTTTAAAAATGAATGTGATAAAAAAAAATGATTTCGAGTGAGTTGCGGTTGTGTGCTGCGTTCGTGTGTGCGTGTGTGCGTGTGTGTATATCTATATATTTGCCATATAGGAAGATATTATATAGGTGGGTTGAAAAAAAATAGTTATGCTAACCACA
This sequence comes from Phalaenopsis equestris, assembly GCF_001263595.1. Taxonomy (NCBI): domain Eukaryota; kingdom Viridiplantae; phylum Streptophyta; class Magnoliopsida; order Asparagales; family Orchidaceae; genus Phalaenopsis; species Phalaenopsis equestris. Next base: position 4,743 of record NW_018218898.1, read on the forward strand.
AAATTTTCTAAAATATGATAAAAAAAAATATTTCTTGAATAAAATTGTGGTGACAATCTGAAATATAATATATATTAAAATCTATCGTATAGGCAATATTGGTGACTTATGACTGCACTGTTGAAAAATTAAACAGCTTACAATGATTGTTGGCAATCACCAATAATGTGTACTTGTATTGTTGATTCATTTTTCTTAGAACGAGTTGCCTATAAGCTATAAATGCAGCGCAGACCTTTATTTTTATGTCAAATTATTTAACTTCTTAAAACAATAATTTGTCATAAACTGGCTCATAAAATTCAAACAATCAATGTTGTGAAGATCCTTGTAGAATGACGCGAAGATATATATTTTAGAAAGTCACAACAATGTACACTAGCTGGATGTAAAAATTCTTGCAGAATGATGTGAAATTCTTTACAAAGAATTGAATCTCATTACCAGTAATTATCATCGTCGAGAATCTAAAGAGACAGGCAAAGTTTTTCCAGACAAACTGCTTGACATTGGCTTTAGTGTTCTTAGCGTGCGGCTTCGCTTCAAACCACTTGATGAATTAGTCGACAACTAAGTTGATGAATTTTTGTTGTCCAGTAGGTACTGAAAATAGTCTCATGATGTCTACCCTCCATTGGGTGAAAGATCAATGACTCAGAAATTACTTGAATTTTACTGGCGATGCTTGCATATGATTATAGTGTAGTTGACAACCTTTACACTTATGCACAAATTCGAACTCGTCTTGCTTGATCGTGGGCTAGTATAAACATTGTCTCATTATTTTAAGGGCAAGAGCTCTAACTCGAGATGCTCCCCACATATTCGGGAATAAATTTCTCGCAGAGCATAATCAGCTTCAGATGAGGGAGACACTTGAGCTATGAACATATAAATGTCTTTTTATATAGTTCAAGCCCAATAAGAATGAAGTTGGCGGCCATGCACTGGAGGAGAATTGACACGGTAGCATCATTGAACAATGTTTCAACTTGGAGGAAGGAGATGATGTGGTCCATCCAAGATGGCTCTTATGGGTCATCTGTAGGCAGTATCACCCAAAGGCCTTGAATGCTAGGAAAATGTATCTCCTCGATG
>NW_018218898.1:8243-8819 GCF_001263595.1 Phalaenopsis equestris
TGACAAAAATGAACTGGACTGAGCGGGTTGTCTGTCGAGGAAAATCTCTCATGACAACAGAGAGATTTATTGTTCCCTCGATTCTTACTGATCGGTTATCAAAACTATATAATAACCTCAATGCAGGTTGAAGCCATTCTCATGTCAGTCCCAAACTGAGGAAAGTGGAGTAGAACAATACATCGACAAAGCTCTCATTGTCAATCAGGATTCTCTTTACTTTGTAGCAGGGTTCGCTAATTCCTGTGCTAAGGGAGAGAGGCTCTTGGTAGGGGACTTGGACTCCTTCCAAATCAAAATCATCAAAAGTAAGAGCCTCAAGGCACAATTTCTTCTGCAGTGGTTAACTAGGTGCAGTGACAAAGACTTGATCGGTCAACAAGGAGCCTTAAAAATTTGTCTGAATTTCACCCACGATTGTTGTTACTTTTGTGTACGCTGCCTCACTATGGGTGCATTAACTGTATCAATTGCTTTGTTTTGCACAAATCAATCAAAATATTCTTATCGAATCAACCTTTCAACCTCTTCCTTGAGTTGTTTACATGCCTCAGTGGTGTGGTCATGACTTCAATG
>NW_018218899.1:0-5020 GCF_001263595.1 Phalaenopsis equestris
AGAATGAAACTAAATTTTATTTGTCCTTAATTAGCAATATTTTAAAAATGTAATTTAACATGACTTTTTATTATTATAGACTAACTTTTGATAACTATATTTATGTTTCTAAATATATAGTAGACTTAAGTAAAAGTTTTTAATCATGAAAGTTGATTCTGGAGTTAAGATATTTGGTACAAAAGAATAAGACTATGCTTTTTCTATTTACAGTAAAGGAAATTGTATTTTTGAACTATTAAGAATCTTAGATTTTCATGTAAGAAGAAAAGATTGAGGCTTTATGAAAAATCTTCAAAGCTAATATGAATTTATTAAATGAAGGAATGTGAAAAGTTTTTAACTTTAAGAAGAGGATAGTGAAGTACAAAGTTATTAAAGGCTATCCAGATATAGTAATCCTAGCATGAAAAAGAAGAAAAAAAAGAAATGATTAAAAATGATCCGAAAAGAAAAAAAAATGAAAATGAAAAGAAAAGTATGTGAGGAGAAGCTTGAGGAGATGTCTAATCAAAAATTGAATTCACTTGAATCAAATTGAGGAGGAAGGCTTTATTTCATTTTTTAAACTTGCATTTGAGTATTAGTATCCTTACTAAGAAAGTTCTCAAGATGTTCTTTTTTATATGAATATTCTAAGTGACTTTAATATGACAAATTGCAATTCTTCTTGAAATGAATAGAGAATCAGAAATCTTAGACTTGACTACTAGATGTTCTTATACTTTAATTTTGAATTAAGTTATTAAAATTTTTTTCTTTTCTTAAGTTGTGTTATTATATTTAGTAGACCAAATCTTTGACTTAAGTTATTAAAAATTTTTTCTTAAGTTGTGCTATTATATTTAGTAGACCAAATTATAGAAATTTAGAAGCTAAACTCTCTACCATTAGTCATAACTTTTATATAGTAAATGTATTACTTGAGGACAAGTAACAACTAAATTTGGGGGATTTTGATACGCCTAAAAAATGACTACTTTTTCATTAATATTTTATGCTCAATTTTAATGATTTTTAATGATATTATACTTTAAAGGAAGATATTTTGCATATTTTTGGTTTCAGGGACAAGAAATGGAGTTTTGGAGAAAAAGAAGTAAAAATGGTGCAATTTGGAACAAAAACGAGCAAGAAAGAAAATTCTGTCATAACACATTTCGATGTCTTTCTATGTTTAATCTCATTTACACTTCTAACACATTTTTGAATGAAATTACACTTTAAAGAAAGGTTGTTTTCATGCTTATTTTGTAGCTCTATCTATTAGGAACAAAACACAACTGAAATGTGGCAAAACAGAGCTAAAAAGGAGCCAAACGGAGTGAAAAAGCGGAGCCGCAGCAGACCGGCGCCCAGACCGGCGCCGACGGCACCCGAGTCCAGAGAAGTGACGAAAAGTGGTGGCGCTGACGTCACCCAGACCGACGTCGACAGTTCCCGGGACGGTTATGGACCAATTTTTAGCCGCATTTGATGTTCTATAAGGCTCCCAAGTGATTCAAACACCCCATGAAGTGATTCAATGCATTTAGACACTTAGAGAAGGCTCTTAAATAAAGAGACATGTCTTTTGGATGAATAGATTTGTCTCTTGGGAAAAAGGCGGGAATTTGTGTCTCTTTAAAAAAGAGGGCTTGGTGCCTCACATGTGCGTACGTGTGTGGGGGTTTGTGTGTGTGTGTGTGTGCGTTAGTGTGTGTGAACGTGTGTAGAGTAAATTGTTGTGTGTGGAGAAGATTTTCTTGAAGAATTTTAAGAGGAGAAGGAATATGGGAGGTTTTTTCTTTATTACTCTTCTAAGAGAGAATTTAGTGTTGATTATAAAGAGAGAAAGTACTATAAGGGAACTTCAAGGGATTTGGTTGAGGAGGAGTCTAAGATAAGTTGTGTTCTTTCATTTTTTTATTTTGTAAACTTGTTTATATATATATAATCTGTGTTTTGTCGTATCTTTCTCTCATGAGTTCTGAGTAGAATTCTTTATCATTCTCCCTACTCTGAGATATGATGATGTGAAGAATTAATTTTGTTTTATATGATTGTAAATATCAATAATTTGTGATGATTTGAACTCCGATCATCATTTGCTTTTTGATATGGCCAATTGAAATGTTAAAATGTGTTAAGAAACATATGTTCTGAAAGAGCTATGATTTCTACAACATAGAAAGAAACACATTTTATTTCATGGGAGAGTATTTCATTAATGGAGTTGGGTGCGAACAAATAGGGAAATATTGTTGGGCATAGAATTAAAAATTTTAAGATGACAGACTAAAATCCCTAATTTGGTCTTAGTGTTTAAGAACTAAAGTGAGCGTTAGCCTTTAGGGGAAGGGAAGTGGGAGCTCTGGAGTGAGAGATAGTATCCTCCCAGCCTAACCACATATTTAGGCACTAAACCTGAGATTAGCCAATGATTCTCTATAAATCTGAATCAGGATAGAGAATTAAAATTGTTTCTATTTGACAAAATACAAATTCAAACCATTTATCTCTATCATTAACCAAAAATTCATTGTAGTGGGGAGGATACTTTCTTAAATTTGAACTCTTCATCGCAAAACTTTGTTTAGTTTTAGTAAATTTAAATTTAAAGTTTAGAAATTAATTTAGTAAATTTAGTTCCGTTAGCATACATTAAAACCACTTTAATCAACCTTCCAAACTAATTGCTTATAGTAGTAGACTAGAATTAACCCAAGTGATTTCTTACCTCACTTCTTCGTGGGATCGATACTGAGGTTTTTTAAAGAAAGCCCTATATTACTTGAAGTGATACGTGCACTTGTGTGGAACCACTAATGTGTGAACTATTTAATATATTTTATAAATATTTTTTATTTTCTACATTAACTACTTAATATAAATTGAGACAAGTTTTTCTCCATATTTTTGAAAAGCTAAATTACTGCATAATTTTGGAATGGGTCAAGTTCTTGGCAATGTTACCTTGGATTTAAATTGACATAAAACACGAAAAAAAACAACACACACTAGGGGCGCATTAGTTCCCCAATACATCTTGGTGCCATGGCTGGCTATCTTTGTTCCTCATGTCAGATTAGGCTATCTCGGTGCTATGGTATGTTAGTCTTTGATATGTGCTCATCCGGACAATCTTCGCACCACAGCTCTTTGTCTTCATTCCTTAAGTCGAACCAGGCAATCTTAGAACCATGATCTAATGATTTTGATATGTGCTCCGATGGGCGATCTTGGCGCTACGGCTGACTATTTCAGTCTCAGGGTCAGAACGAGCGATCTTGGCATGACGGTCTATCGGTATTTGATATGCGCTCAGTCGGGCGATCATGGAACCACGACTGACTGTCTTCCTTCCCTAAGCTAGACTGTGTGATCTTAGTGCCACAGTCTGAGGTTTTTGATATGCTCTCAGTCGGGTGACCTTGGCGCCATGGCTGACTATCTTCATTTCCAAGGTCGAACCAAACGATCTTGGCACCATGATCTACTGGTCTCTGAAATGAACTCAGTCAAGCGATCTTGGTGACATGGGTGACTGTCTTCATTCCCCGGGCCACACTGAGCAATCTTGGTGTCACAGTTTGTCAGTCTTTGATATGCACTCAACTAGGGGATCTTGGAGCCAGTGTTGGTTGTCTTCACCTCCTAGGTCAAAAGGACGTTCTTGGGGTCATGGCTTGTTGTCTTCATTTCTCAGGTCGAATTGAGCTATTTTGGTGTCACGATTGGTTGTCTTCATTCCCCAAGTTAGATAGGACAGTCTTGGCTCCGCAGTCTGTTGATCTTTGATATGCACTCAGCTGAGTGAACTTAGAGTCAAGTTGGTTGTCATCATTTCCCAAGTCAGATCGGACGATCTTGGATCTTGGTGCCACAGTTTGTCGGTCTTTGATATGTGCTTAGCCTGAAAATTTTGGTTCCACGACTAGCTTTCTTCATTTGCCCGGTTAGATTGAATAATCTTAGCGCCACGGTTTGTCAGTTTGTGTTATGTACTTAGCCGGGCAATCTTGGTGCCACGACTAGTTTCATTCCCTAGTTCGAATTGGGTGAGCTTAGTGCCACAGTCCGTTGTTCTTCGATGTACACTCAACCGGGCGATATAAGTGCCACGATATCCCAATCTTTTATATGCGCTCAGCCGAGCAAGCTTGGTACCATGACTGTCTATCTTCATTCCCTAGGTCGAACCAGATGATCTTGGTGTCACAGTCTGTTGGTCTTTCATATGTGCTCAATTGGGTGATCTTGGCGCCATGGTTAGTTGTCTTCATTCCCCATATTAGATCAAAAGATCATGGATCCTTGGTCTATCGATTTTTGATATGCGCTCAGTCGAAAAATCTTAACGACATGTTTGGTTGTCCGCATCCCCGGGTAGGACCGGATGATCTTAACACTAAAGTCTGTAGGTCTTTGAAATGTGCTCAGCTGACTGACCGTGACTTTTTTATATGCTTAAAAATATAAGAATTTGACACCACTACTAGAAGATTTAAATCTCTGACAACAGCGCCAAAAACTTGATGCAACTTTTAATATGCAAGAATTTATGAACCCAAATTTATATATTTATAATGATTTTGTAAAGTTACAATTTCAAACACAAGTATACGTATCACTCAAGTAATATAGGGCTCTAGTGGAGTCCCGTTTATCGATCCCACAGGGAAGCGAGGTAAGAGGTTCTTAGTCAAATTCTAATCTACTACTATTAGTTCTTAGTTTGGAAGTGCGATTTAAGAGATTTTACTAACAGATACTCCTAAATTTAATTCTTAAGTTTAACACAACTAATAACTACTCCTAAATGCAAATATTAATTTTAAAGATAACCCTTTTTGGATGAATTGGTTTGAAGAATTTTGAGATATTAAAAACTACTATTCTTATGTAATGAATTGGATAATGTAAAGGAATGAGATGCATTAAATATTATATGTGCCAAATAGGAGCAATCCTATTATTTATCCTTTGGTCCAGGCATAAAGAACATTAACTAATCCTATGTTTGTTTACTGAATCTGTG
>NW_018218899.1:5141-7096 GCF_001263595.1 Phalaenopsis equestris
GGGATTTTAGTCTGTCACCCTAAAATCTCCAATTCTACGCTCATCAAAGTATGTTTCTCTATTTATTTGCACTCAACTCCCATGAATGTCACCATTCAAAGAGTTTGAATACGGTTCCACTTTGTTGAGAATTACACCGCCCTTTCGGATTAATGAAATTACAACAAATTTTTAACACTACAACGGGCCCTTGTTATAATGTAAATGAAGTGCAAGTAGAAACCATCACATTTATAATTAAATCTTCTTCTAACAAATATCCCAAAATCCTAAACATGAATTCTGCTCATTTAAAAAGAAAAGTAAAGTGAAAACAATGACATAATCTTCTCATGCCACTATTTCCAAAGAAGAAGAAAGAGTAAGAGAAGCCCATCACAAAGCACGAAAAAAACATAACAGAAACTTCATTTAACCGAAGCAATTCAACTAAATAAATGTTTACAAAAATCAAAAGATAATGAACAATACAATAATTAGTTTTTTTTTTTTCCTTTGAAAGAAAGACGAATATTTCTCCACAAAGTCTCCCGCCGATCCATGCAATGCTAGAACATCTCCTTACGAATTCTCTCAAAATCTCCTCTCCAATCTCTCCAAAAGGGTAGAAATCTACATTTTTACTCCTATTCTAAAAACCCTAAACTTTCTCCACACTTTTCCTAACATTCCTCTCACAAAAAACCCAGAAAAGAGACTCATCTCTTCACTCCAAGAGATACACCTCTTCACTCTAAGAGACACCACTTTATCCGAAAGCCTTTCCAAGTGTCTAGATTCATTGAACCACTCTAAGTGGTGTTCAAGTTTTTTGGAATCTTCAATAACATCCCAAAATAGCCCGAAATCATAAAAAACCAGCCCCTTAACCATTTTTGGCACCTTGGTGTCGTACTCTCTCTTCTGGTGCCTATGTGCCACTCTACAGGCAGCTCCATCGTTTTGCCCCATTTCTCTCCGTTTCGCCCCATTTCAGTTCTATTTTGCTCTAAATTATTATACCTACAAAATAAGAATGAAAATAACATTTATTTAAAGTAAAATTTCATTCAAAAATATGTGATAAATGTAAAAGAGATTATGTATAGAAATACATCAAAATGTGCCAGGTCAAAATTTTCTTCCTTGCTCGTTTTGGCTTCGATTTGAACCGTTTTTATTTTATTTTCTCCTCTATTTCTTGTACCATAAACCAAAAACATGCAAAATACCTTCCTTTAAAGAACAATATCATCAAAAATGTACAAAAGTGGAGCATTAAATGTATGTTTAAAACAAGTAATTTTAAAGTGTATCGATTCCCCCCAAACATAAATGTTACTTATCCTCAAGTAACACTATAACTTTAGAAACCAAATTTATTGATTTAAGGTAGTGGGTTTCAATAGAGTTTCTTATATTTTTTTCTCAGAAATTTTATAGTGTAACTTAGGAGAATATCTAGCAAATCAACCTAAGACTAGGGTGTATAAATATCTCATATTCAACTTAGGAATCTTTATTTTATATTTATTTAAAAAGTTATTGAAATTTATCAAAAAAATAATTCAAAGAAGTTTAAAAATAGAATTTAAGCTCCTTATCTTTACAAATTTGACCAATACTTTTTTGAAAAAAGAATAAGCTTAGGATTGTTTCTAAGTCTTCTCATTTAAAAAGCTTCTCCTCAAGCTTCTCCTCACATATTTTCTTTTTTCTTTTCTTTTTTCTTTTCTTTTTCTTTTCTTTTTATTTTCTTTTTCTTTATGGATTCTTTTTCAATCCTTTCTTTTTCTTTTATTTTAGGATCTTTTTGATCCTTTTTTTTCTTTTCTTTTTTATCCCTTTTTTTTCTTTCTTCTCCTTTTTTTTCTATGAGGATTACTATACCTAGTTTGGCCTTTAATAATTTTGAATTTCACTATTCTCTTTCTAAAGTCCAAACTCAAAACTTTCCTTCACTTTTTAAAAGTGTA
>NW_018218900.1:0-247 GCF_001263595.1 Phalaenopsis equestris
GAAATTGGCTCATCCAAAATCACATTTATCGAATCGTTTTCAGGTTCTTTTAAATATTCTTTTGGTATAAAGATATTCCCTTCTTTAATGTTCTTTTCAAGCCAATCCTTGAAAACAAAACATTCTTCAATTGTATGCCCCAACATTCTGTGATACGGACAGTAATTTGGCTCATTTTTCTTTTTAACTTCTTCAGGCTTCTTTAACTTTGGAAGTGTAAATTCTGGATTCTTTATCACGGTTCTGG
>NW_018218900.1:491-838 GCF_001263595.1 Phalaenopsis equestris
TAGATTTCTTTTCAAAGGCGGCCTTGGTTACTTTTGCCTTTTCGCTAGAATCCATATGTTTAATATCTTCTTGAAGGCTACCAGCTTTCTTTAGTAGCTTCTCAAAGGTCTTGATGGCGAGTCCCTTGAGCATGAAAGCTACTGGTCCATGCATGCTCCTGAGTAGAATCTCAATTGCATGATGTTTCTGTAGTTGTGGTTCACATTTCATGCTAAGGTTTCTCCACCTCAAAATGTAATCTACCTGCATTTCTCCAGATTTTTGTTTTTCCATCATGAGTTGTCCAATGAAAACATGACGTTCCACGCGGTGAATCTTTTTATAAATAACTGCTCTAATTCTGAAA
>NW_018218901.1:0-1777 GCF_001263595.1 Phalaenopsis equestris
TGTTGATATGTCAGCAAACAACCGACGCAACTACAACCTTAGGAGCAGGGCAAGTGGAAATGAGTGCGCAAACTCTTCAAAGGAAGGTCTCCTGACTCAGCCTTAAGTTGGAGAGATGGTTCGGGTGATGCACCGTGATGGCCATAAAGTTGAGATAAAGCGACGATAGAGAAATCTTAGGGTTCTTCAATATTAAAAATCTTAGTATCAATCGCTCAATATTTTGTTGGTCCAGTAATTTTTACTAAGCCCTCAAAATTTAATTTTTCTTGTAAATTTTCCCTCTTGGTTTGATAGCAGCCTTCTAGAAGATACATAAGGTCTATTCAAATTATCATTCCTACGAGTATTTTCCAAATATAGAATTCTCAATTAATTCCTCTCTCTGCAAATCAATATTTTCATATTAGCTGGAAGAAATAGATCCCTAGAAGTTAAATCAAGATTTCCTAAATTTTAGGTTTGATTCTCTCTAGGTTTTCCAAATTCTAGATCTAATTTTATTGGGTCACTCTCCTGCCTAGGGCTGTCTTCCAACTCTTCTACTTAAGGCACTCCTATGGGTGATACTATAAACTCAACTATTTCCCTAATAATTCAAAAAGGTGCCTTGAAAAAGAGAGCAAGTTCTTCGTCAGTCCTTGTCCTACCAAAATCATTCAACTTAGTCTGCTCTTCCAGGATCAACTCTTCAGATTCAAAATTATACTCTCCACTATCCCTGACATCCTTTGATATACTAGGCTAACTAACTACTCTATTTATTTGCTGATGTTTCTTAATGTTGTAGTTTGACTTTGTAATTAATTCAGCATGTTTATTGTCAATTCATTCAAAATATCTTTTTTTTTTAAAGATAATCACTATCCTGGTTTTTCTAATATTCTCCAGGATTAGCTTAGAAACTCCATCATTGTTGGTTTGCTACACTTGGGTCATTACTAGTCCAATTGAAATTTGGTAAATTGTGGTTTGTATTTGTTGTAATATGGGTCATCAAGCCTAATTCTTATGGCAAGGTGTTCAAAATTTATATGATTATTAGTAATCAATAGATCGGAATACTCCTGAGAAGATATAAAATATTTTCCTGAAGGTTTGTCATTTGATGTTCAAATTTCATGTGAAAGATAGCCATCGATGGGTTGGTATAATCCAAAAAATGTATAAATTTGTTTTCCTGAGGGTTTGTCATTCTGAAATATTGAAATATTTTTTTATTTTTTTTATCTTTTTAATCTTAATTTTTCATCATTTGCCTGAAAACACAAGCAACAATAAAGGTGCAACAAAAAAATAAGAAAGAGAAATAATAAAAGCAAAAAAACAAAAGTGATAAACCTATATTCTCAACAGTTCTCTTAATTTTTCTTAACGCACTTACCTGGCAACGGAACCGAAAACTTGATAGTCAAAAAGTTGTGGTGAAGCAAATCGATCGAAATCACGCAAGCATGTGTGTCAAGTAACAATACGGTTAAAGAGTACTGCGTATCGATCCAACGAGATAAGTATTAAAAATTATTCTTGAGCGTGAATTTCTAGTTTACTAAACTTCTAAACATAATTTAGCAAAATCAAAACAAAATATGAATTCCTAAAATCCTACTAAAAACAAAAATGAAAGCGTTGAGATTGGAAAACAGAGGAAAACAATAACAGAGAAATTTTAGAGTTCTTCAAGAGACGTGAGACTCACACCGCTGTGATTCAGATATTGTGGCGGTTCGTGGTCTTCCTAAACTTTCCCCTGTGTGATAGTTATCAACAGAGATCA
>NW_018218901.1:5615-5877 GCF_001263595.1 Phalaenopsis equestris
TCGGGCCCCCCCCCTTTACATCCAAACCTCCTCAAAGATCAACCACTTTCTTACCTAAGTTTCACAACTATTTCAATAATCGTCTATTAACTATCGACCAAACTAGGCGAGACTAAGACTTATTATGGTTCTCTACTCCTCAATACTCACTTAAATTTCACTAAATATGATCATATACTTCGGAAGACAAATACACATCCTAAGTTAGTCTTCCACAAGGATTCCTGTTATTTATCACATTTAAAATCCATTCTCTATGTTC
>NW_018218902.1:0-4424 GCF_001263595.1 Phalaenopsis equestris
ACTCTTCTCTCTACTAGTCCTCTTTCTCACGCTTGATCTTACCCAATCAACTCTCTTCCCCTCCCTCCCCAACTCCCTTTGTGTCTCACTCTCCTCCCCTCCCTCTCTATTTACCTCTTTTGCTTGCTCTATCTCTATCTCATTCTCCCTCTCTTTTATTATCTCTTTTCTTTTATTATCTCTCTAAATCTATCTACTTTCTCTCTCAGTCCCTATCACTCTCTCACTCTCTCATTTGCTCTCTCTCTCTCGCGGTTGCTCTCTCTCAATTTATATCCAACTGCCAAACACTCCCTTCTTATGTCCTCTTTCTATCTCTACTATTTTATTGCTCTCCTTCCTCCGTCTCCCTCTCATTCTGTCAACCTCAAACCTCTTTACACTTTCTTTCACTCTCAATCTCTTTAACCCCTTTTCTCAATCTCACTTGCTCTTTTTTTAGTTTTTGTCCATTTCCTTCTCAATATTTTTCTCTCTCCCTATCTCTCTCTTAGGCTCCCTATATTTTTCCTTTCTCCCTCCCTCTCTTTCTTTCACTTACCCTCCTTAATATTTCTCATTTTCTCTCTCTCTTCTCTCCCTCACTCTCCTCATATAATTCTCTCACTTTCTCTCTCCCTCTCTTCTCTCCATCCCGTACTTCCTTCCTTTTCTCGTTCTCTCTCTCTCTCCTTTCTCACTCATTCTCTTCTCTTCCCTCCCTCTTGTTCTGTCTTCCATTACACTCTCTTCTATTTTTTTTCTTTCTCCCTCTATTGCTAGTCTCTATTGAATTTTACTTTCTCTCCTACCCTCTTCCTCACACTCTCTCTCTCTTTCTCACTCAATATTCTCCCTCTCTCCTTCTCTCTTTCACTATCTTCCTATCTCTCTCTTTTTCCTAATATTTCTCTTCTTCTCCCACCCTCTCTCCCTCAAGCTCATTCTCTCTTGCGCTTCCTTCACTCTCTTCTCTCCCTCTTTCACTCACTCTCTTCAAAAATCTCTCACTCCCTCCCTCTTTCTCTCTCTTTATTATCTCTCTCTTACTACCTTATGTTACTCCCACCTCTATCACTCTTTCTCTCCCCCCACCCTCTCTCTGTGGCCCCCTCTCTCGCTCTCCCTTTAACTTCATCTCTCTTCGTCACTCTTCCTTTAAACATTATCCTATCTCTATTTCTCTCTCACTTTTCCTCCCTATCTCACTTTCTCTCTCTCTTCAATTTCACAAACTTTTACTCTCTCCCTTTTTCTCTTTAATCCTCACAAACTCTCTCACTCTCTCACTCTTTCTTTTGCTCTCCCTCACTTCCCTCCCTCCCTCTCCCTCTCTCTTTCACTAAATGTCTTCCTCTCTCAGTCACTTACTCTTGTTATTTCTTCCCTCACTCTCTTGAGAGATAAAGTGGGAGATAATAATTTAACCTCTTATTGTTGAGAGGTTAAATTTTATTTGCTCTCTCGTTGTTGCTCCCTTTCTCTTGTTGTTGCTCCCTTTCTCTTGTTGTTGCTCCCTCTCTCTCTTTAATCTTTTTGACCTTTTATAACTCTCTCTAATTTTATTTGCACTCTCTTTCTTGCTCGCACTTACTACTTCTCTAACTTTTCCCTTTTTCTACTCTCTTCCTGTCCTTCCCACCCTCTCTCTCTCTCCCTTTATCCCTCTCCTTCCCTATCTACCCCACTCTTTCTACCCTTGGTCCTTCCCTCCCTCCCAAGCTTCTTTTATCTCATTCTCTCTTTTTTCTCTCTTTCTCTCTCCATATCTCCCTTCATTAATCTCGCTCGTTCTCACCTTCTTATGTCGTTCTCTCTTCTCTCAATTTTTTTCTTCCTCTCTTCATCTCTCTTTCTCCATATATCTTTCTTTATTTCTCTTACTATGTCTCCCTTCATCATTTTCACATCCTCGCTCTTCCTCCCCCTCCCTATCTCACTCCCTCTTACTCTTTTTTCTCTCACTATCTTTACTCTCTCATATCTTTCTTATTCTCACTCTCCCTCGGTCTTCCTATATCTCCCTTTCTTACTCACAATACCATTCTCTCACCCTCACTTCCCTATCATTATCTCTTGCTCCTCTCATTTTTTTTCTGTTGCTCATTCCTCCCTCTCTTCCTTGCTCTCTTTCTCTCTCCCTTAATTATTTTGACTTTTCTTCCACTCGTACCTCTCTCTATCACGCTTAATCTCCCACTCCCATTCTCTATTCTCACACTCTCCTCCTCTCTATTACTCACTCTCTCTCCCTTTTCTTTCTACCCTCTCACCATTCCTCTCTTTCTCTCCCTCCTCCTCTTCATCTCTCTCTCTCTCTCTCGCTTTCTAACTTTCCCTCTAGCTCTACCTCCCTCTCACTCCCTCCCTCTTTCCTCTCACTTCTCTTTCTCACTCTCTCTAGCTCTCTCCATATTTCCCTATCTCTCTCTCACTATTCTTTCCTCCTTTCTAGCCCAATCTCCATTTTCTCTTTTTTTCTCTCTCTAGCTCTCTCCCACACTCCCCATTTTCTCACACTCCCGCCTTATTATTCTCTCTTTCTCTTGCTCTCCCTCACTGTCTCCCTTTCTTTGCCTCTCCATATTTTCCTCTCTCAATCTTTTAATAGATTCTCCCTCCTTTTCTCTTTTCTCCCACACACTCCTTTTCCTCTCACCCTCTCTTAGTCTGCATCAATCTAGTTATGTCTCACTCCATTCAAGTCACTCACATTCTCTCTCTCCTCCCTCTATTACCTCTCACTATCTCTATCTATCTATTCATGCTCTCTCTTCTATATCCCTCTTGCTCACGCATCACTCTCTCCCCATCCTTAACTCTCTCTACCTCTCTCAATCCCTCCTACCATTATTTTTTCTCAACCTCTCACTCTTTCTCTTCCTATGTTCATTCTCACTCTCCCTTTTTTAAGCTCACTCTTATCTCTTTGTACATCACTTGTATGCTCTCTCTTTCTCTTTCTCACACTCTCTCTCACGCCACGACCACTCTCTTTTTACTCACCGTTTCTCTTTGTCTATAAATCTCTACCTAATTCTCCCTTTACTCACTCTTTCTTTCTCTCTCACTCATCTCTCTCTCTCTCTCCATTCTCCATCTCTCCATCACACTTTCTCTCAATATTCTCCATCTCAACCCCTCTCCATCCCACACACTCTCAATATTCTTTATCTTGAGCGAGAGAGTGGCAAGAAAGATAGAATGAGAGAGAAATAGAGTAAGAGAGAGTGAGGAGAGAGAGTGTGAGAAAGAGATATAAAGATGTGTGTGAGAGGGAGGGAGGGAGTGAAATAGGGAGGGATAAAGAAAGAAAGAAGCATAAAAGAATGTGAGAAATAGTTTGAGAGAGAGATAAGGAGGGAGAGAAAAGAGCAATACAAATATAGAGTGAAAGGTTAGAAAAAGAGAGTGAGCAATAGAGTAAGAGTAAGTGTAAGCAATGATAGAGTGAAGTAAGAGTGATAAAGGAGAGACCAAGAGAACGAGAATTAGAGAGAGTTAGAAGAGGTCAAAAAGATAAAAGAAAGAGAGGGAGCAACAACAAGAGAGAGAATGAGAGAGAAATATAAAGAGAAGAGAGAGTGAGGGAAGAAAGAGCAAGAGTAAGTAAGTGAGAGAGGAAGACATTTAGTGAAAGAGAGAGGGAAACAGAGGGAGGGAAGTGAGGGAGAGCAAAAGAAAGAGTGAGAGAGTTTGTGAGGATTAAAGAGAGAAAGGGAGGGAGTAAAAGTTTGTGAAATTGAAGAGAGAGAAAGTGAGAAAGGGAGGAAAAGTGAGAGAGAAACAGAGATAGGATAATGTCTGAAGGAAGAGTGAGGAAGAGAGATGAAGTTAAAGAGAGAGCGAGAGAGAGGGCCACAGAGAGAGGGAGGGAGGGAGTGAATGAAATTTTTGAAGAGAGTGAGTGAAAGAGGGAGAGTTAGTGTGAGAGAAATAGAAAGAGAAGAAAGTGAAGGAAGTGCAAGAGAGAATGTGCTTAAGGGAGAGAGAGTGGGAGAAGAAGAGAAATATTAGGAGAAAGGGGGTGAGATGGAGAGAGAGATAGGAAGAGAGTGTGAGAGAGAGAAGAAGAGAGGGAGAGAGGAAGAGGGTAGGAGTGAAAGTAAAATTCAATAGAGCTCTCTCACATTTTTTTTCTATCTCTCTCTCTCTTGCTCTCTCTTTTGTGACTCTCTTCTATCGACTCTCACAATTTTTTTGCTTTCCCCCTTTCTTTCTCTCTCAATCCCTCTCATTTTTCTCTCTTCCTCCTCCCTCTTTCACTTCCGTCATCCCTTTCTTTCTGTCCCTTCATATCTCACTCTCTCCCTCTCTCCATATCTTTCTCCCTCTCTTTTTATCTCTCTTCCCTCACTCTCTCTTCTTTCTATTTCTCTCGTACACTCTCTCTTCACTTTATTTCTCTTTTTATTTATCTCTCACTCTCTCCCTCTCTTGAATTT
>NW_018218902.1:5559-12380 GCF_001263595.1 Phalaenopsis equestris
ATTTATCTCTTCTCTCGATCTATGTTCTCTTCACTTCCTCACCATCTCTCTCTTCATCTCTTTTTATTTCTCATCCTCTCTCTAACTTACTTTCATTTTTTATTTCTCTCCCGCTCTTTCTATCTCTTGCTCCCCTCTTATCTCTCTCACACTCTCTTAAAGTCTTATCTCTCTCTCTCTTTCTTTCTCTCTCTTCCTTGAGAGATAAGGAGATGGAGGAAGGTTGGACAAATAAAAAAATGTATAGATCAAAATCAGTGGAAGGGCAAGTAAGGGAGTGAGTTAAAGAGAGATGGGGAGGAAGAGAGAGGGAGACAGGAAGGTAGGGAAGATAAAATGAAAGAGAGGGAAGGAGAGGGAGAGAAAGATTGAAAGCATAAGGGAGAGATAGAGAGTGATAGAGATGGAGGAAGTAAGACAGTGAAAGAGAAAGAGAGGTAGAGACAGAGAGAAAAGAGAGAGCAAGAGAGAGCGTGTGTGTAAGAAATAGGAGAGTGAAAGACAGTGAAACAGCGGAGAGAATAGCAAGATGGAGAGAGGGAGAGAGAGAGTTAGAGAGCTAGAATGGGAGCTAAAGACAGTGAAAAAAGTGAGACAAGCTGGAATAATTGAGGGTGAGGAAGAAGCAAAGTGAGATAAAGAAAAGAGAGGAAGTGAGAGAGAAATAAGTTGTTCAACATTATGGAGATTCTGAGATAGAAGCAAGAGGGAGTAAGCAAGAATAATGGAAAGAGAGTTATAAAAGCAAGAGAGTTGAGGAGTGAGAGAGATCTAGAGAGAAAGAGAGAGAAAGTAAGAGATTAAGAGTGAGGGAGAGCGAGATTAAAAGCAAAGGGGGTAGAGGATAAATGAGGGAGGGCAGGAGAGACATAGAAGACTTAGAGATTGAAATAATGAGAGAGCACAAATAGGGGAGCGAGAAAGATATATAGAGAGAGGAGGAGAGTGAGAACAAGAGTAAGGTAAAGCGAGTAAGAGATATGGAGAGAGAGAGAGGGAATGAGGGAGTTATGGAGTGACAGAGGGAGGGAAGGAGAGAGAGAAGTGTGAGAGAAAGTGAGAAACAATGAAAGAGAGAAAAGAGTGGGACTGAGAGACAGAGAAAGGAGCGAGAGTGAGAGAGAGCGAGTATGAGTTGTATAGAAAGAGAAAGAGTGAGAAAAGTGAGCGAAAAGAGAGCGAGAGAGCAAGAGAGAGAATAAGAGTGAGAAAAAGAGATGGAACAAAGAGTGAGAGATTGAGTGAGAGAGAGAGTGGGAAAGAAAGGGATAGAAGGACAAAGTGTGAGAGATTGAAGAGATATGGAGTGAGAGGGAGAGTAAGAGAAAAATATAGAGAAGTAAGAGTGAGGGAAGATAAAACAAGAGAAAGCATGCAAGAAAGGACAAGAAAAAGAGAAGAGATAAAGAGAGGAAGAGGGAGGGGAATGGAGGAGGAGAGAGGGTGAGAGAAATAGGGATAGAGTATTTGTGAGAGAGATAGGGAAGGAGAGAGAGAAGGGGGAAGAGAAAGGGATGAGTCAGAGAGAGAGATGGGGATAAAAGAAAAAGAATTATTGTGAGAAGAGAAAGAAAGGAAAGAGAAATAGACAAGAGTAGTAGATAGAGAGAACAAGGAGTGAGAAAGACAAAGGGAGTGAGTATGAGTGAAACTTAAGAGATGGAGGGGACGAGAATGGAAGAGAGTGAGCAAGCAAGAATAGAGGGAAAGGAGAGTAAGGCAAGGGAGAGCTACAGAGATGAAGCGAGAGAGAGTATAAAAGAGGGAGAGACAGGGAGAGAAAGGAAGGGAGCAAGTGAAAGGAGGGAGGGGTGGAGCGAGAGAGAAGAGTGAGTGAAAGTGAGAAATAATGAGAAAGAAGAGGGGGAGAGAGAATACTACAGAGAGAGATTGAAAGATAAAGAATGGAGAGAGAGCGATGGAGAGAGTGATGGATAGAGGGAGAAAAATAGAGAGTAAAGAATGAGAAGAGAGGCTGAGAAAAGAGAGTGCGAGAGAGAGAGAATGAGAGAGATAGAGAGCAAGATAACAAGAAAGAGAGATGAAATAAAAAGTGAGAGAGTGAGAGAGAAAGAGAAAGAGAGATAATGGGAGAGAAATTGAAGAGAGAGAGAGGAAGCAAGAGAGGGATAGAGAGAGTGAGAGTGAAATAGTGAGAAGAGAGAGTTAGGAGAGATTGAGTGACAGAGTGTGTGAGAAGGAGGGAGGGCAAAAAAATGAGTCAGAAAGGGAGGAGCGAGGGAGATGGTGAGGGAGAGAGAGAGAAAGAGTAACAGAGAGTGGGAGGGAAAGATAGAATTAAGAGAAGAGACGGAGAGAGGGAGAGTTTTTCTGTGCAAGGGATAAAGGAAGAGAACAAGTGAGTGAAAAGAGAGAGAAGAGAGCGAGAATAATAAAAGAGAGGCCAATAAAGAAAGAGCAAGAGATGAGAATCCTAGATAGAGGAAAAAGTCAAGGTGAGTGAGATAGAAAGAGCGTAAGGAAAAGAAAGATAGAGGGGAGTGAGAGAGATTGAAAGAGAGAAAGAGAAGGTGAGAGAAAAATATGGTGACAAGTTAGAGTGAGGGAAGATAAAGATAGAGATAATGAGTGAGAGTGTGGATGAGCAAGATAATGAGGGGAGGGAGAGAAGGAAAGAGGGAAAGAGTATGTAAAAGAGAAAAAGAGATAAGTGAGAGTAAGAGAAAGAATGAGAGAGATAGCTTGAAAGATATATAGGATTAAAAAAGATAGTCAAAGAGCGAGAGAGTGGAAGAGGGAGAGAGTGAACAAATGAGGGATATTGAGATAGGGTAAAAGAGATGGAGTGAGAGTGGTATAGAGGAAGAGATAAGAAAAAGTGAGAAAAGAGAGCTAGAGAATATAGAGAAAAAATTAAGAGAAGAGATAGAGAGAGGAGAAAGAGAAAAGAGGGTGAGAGTGAGGGAGGAAGGGAGAGTGTGAGAATAAAATAGGAGTAATAGAGTAAATGAGAGAGAGAGAGGAGAGATAGAGAAGAGAGAGAAAGATAGGGAGAGAAAAATATAAAAATTAAGGAAAGAAGGAAGCGAGAAGAGATATGGATGGAAAGAGGGTGAGAGATAGAGCGAAACGGCGGTATGAAGGGTGTAAATGGAGAGTGCGAGTGCTAGAATTAGAGGGACAGAGACTAAGATAGAGAGAGAGTAAGGGAGGTAGAGAGAGAAAAGAGCAAAAGTGAGAGAGATACTGAGAGAATTAGATTAGAGGTGAGAGGTAAAGAGAGGGAGAGAAGAAGGAGAAAGTGGTGAGAGGGAGATAGGGAGAGAAGGGGTGGAGAGAGAGGGGGTGGTTAGAGATATAGGGAGAGAGGGAGGTATAGAGGGAGTGAGAGAGCGTAAGAGAGGAGAGAGAGGGGAAAGAGAGAGAGCGAGAGACGAGAGCGAGAGGGATGGATAGAGAAAGAGAGTAAGTGAGGGAGTGATAGTGGGAGAGGGAATGGGAGGAAGAGATTAAGAGTGAGTGACAGATAAGAGAGATAAATAAGAGAGGGAAAGTGGAAAGAAAAATAAAGAGATTAAGGGAAGAGAGAAGTGAGAAGATAGAGCGAGGAAAGAAGAGAGGGAGGGGGAGAGAGCGAATAAAGTAGAATGAAGGGTGTGAAAGAAGGAGTATAAGAGCTATAATGAGAGGGAGATAAAGTAAGATAGAGGGAGGGAGGAATGTAAAGAGAGAAAAGTGTGTGAGATAAGAAAGTATGAGAGAAGAAAAGAGTGAGAGAGAATGAATGAGAGTTGAGGTGTTAAGGAAGGAGAGAGAGAGATGAAGATAAGAAAGAGTGAGTGAGCGAGGGTGAGAGATGGGAAGGGAGAGAAGAGAGAGTGTGAGAGATAGGGAGGATGGTTATTGATAGAGGGAGGGAGAGGGAATGGAGAGAGAGGGAGGGAGAAAAGGTGAATAAAAAAGAGAGAGTTAGTGAAACAAAGAGAGAGAGAGAGAGGGAGAGAGGAATAGATGAAGATATGAGGAATAAGAGAGTGAGGTTGAGGGTATGAGAGAGAGTGTGCTGATATAGTGACAGATCGTGATAGAGGTAGAGTGAGGGAGATATAAGAATAAAGAGTGAGTGAGAGAGGGAGAGAGAAATGTTCGAAGAGGAAGAGTGAGAGGGAGGGAGAGGGACATAAAGTGGAGAGATAATGAGAGATTGGAAAGGAGAGAGACCTATGGGAGAGGTGAGTGAGAGAGGGAGACAAAGCATGGGTAAGAGAGAGAGAAATAGTGAAAAGGCTGACAGATAATAAGACGATAGATTAAGAGAGTGTTGGGTAAAGAGGAAAGAATGTCAGAGAAAGAGAAAAAATAGAAAAGAGTGTGTGAGATTGAAAGAGATAAATAATGAGATTGTTTGAGGGAAAGATAGAGATGAGACACAGATGAAAAAAGAGTTGGAAAGAGAGAGAGAGCAAGACAAAGAGTGGGGAGATAAAAAGCTATTGATAGAGGAAGGGAAGGAGCAAGGATAAAGTCAGCAATAGATTGAGGGTGAGAGAGGTGTAAGAGAGGTAGAAAGATAAGGAGAGAGACAGTGTAAGAGAGGTAGATGAGGGAGTGAGAGGTGGAGAAGGAGAGCAAGAGGGAGAAATGAAATATAGATAAGAGAGGAGTGAGGGATAGAGAGCATAGAGATAGGAGTGAGGGAGGGAGAGCAGGACAAATAAGTAGAGATTGTTAAAGGAGATAATAGATAGAGAAGGAGTTGGGAGACAGAGATAGAGAAAGTAGAGAGAAAAGAGAAAGAGAGATTATAAGAGCAAAAAAGATAGAGACAGTGAGAGAAAGAGAGAGATGGAGGTGAGATAGAGAGAGAAAGAGAAATCGATAGAGAAGAGAGTAAAGAATGCGAGAGCAAGAAGTAGATTGTGAGATCGCATGAGAGATAGAGAGAGGAAAGGAGCGAGGGGAAGTGAGAGAGAAGAGTGGTAGAGAGAGGAAGAGAGAGAGAAAATGAGTAAGGGAAATGAGTAAGGGATAGAGGGAGAAGGGATAGAGGGAGAGAGAGAATAAGTAAACTTAGAGAAGAGAGAGAAAAAAATAATAGTGACAAAAGTGAGATAGAATAGAATGAGTGTTAGAATGAGAAAGGAAGAGAACGAGAAAGCAAGAGAAACACAAATTTAGATAGAACATAAAGAGAGATAAAGAGAGCGAGAAAAATATATTGAAGAGATAGAGGGAGCGAGAGAGAGAGAGGGACCTAAAGAGAAATAACGAGAGAAGATAGAGTGAGGGAAGAAAGAGTAAAAGAGGGTGAGCGAGAGAGCGAGAACAATGGATAGTAAGAGATTGATTGACCGAGAGGAGAGGGGTGGGTTAAGAGTTAGAGATGGAGAGAGAGAGAGTGTGTGTGTGTCAGGATAGAGGAAAAGAAAAAGTAAATAAGGAGAGAGAAAAAATAGCAATAAAAAAGAGAGCAAGTGAAAATTAGAGCAAGAGAATGGTAATGAGAGTTATATTAGGTAGTGAGATAGAGAGATTAAGACAAAAATGTAGAGGGAAGAGAGAG
This sequence comes from Phalaenopsis equestris, assembly GCF_001263595.1. NCBI lineage: Eukaryota > Viridiplantae > Streptophyta > Magnoliopsida > Asparagales > Orchidaceae > Phalaenopsis > Phalaenopsis equestris. The sequence goes on from NW_018218902.1 coordinate 11,084, forward strand.
TGAGGGAAGAGGGAGCAAGAGAAAGATTGATAGAGGGAGAAAGAGCAAGAGGATCATGGGAGGGGAAGAGGCAGAGATAGCCGGAGGGAGGGAGAGAGAGGAAGTGAGCTTAAGGAGAGAGAGAGCATGCAAGGGTGTGAGATGGAGAGCAAGTGATAGATAGAGCGATGGAGACGGAGAGTTACATGTAGTAGAGAGTGTGAGCAAGAGAGAGAATGATAGGTAAAGAAAGGGAGAAATCAAGATAGAGACAAAAAAGTTTGATAGTATGTGTGTGTGAGAGAGAGTATGACAGAGTGTGTGTGAGAAAAGGGAGAACAAAAGAGAGGAGTGAGAGATAGAAAAAGTAAGAGATAGAGAGAGTAAGAGAAGGGAGAGGGGGTGATAGGGAAGGAGGGGAAGAGAGTGAGAGAAAGTAAATAAAATATAAGGAGAAGGGAGAAAGATGGGGAACAATAGGAGAGCGAGAAATAAAGCAAGAAAGATGGAGAGATTATGAGATGAATGAAAGAGGTGAAGAAAAAAATAGAAGAAGGTAGGTGGAAGAGAGAGTGTGTGTGAGATATTTCAAGACTAAGATAGCTCGAGAAATGTTGAGTGGAAGAGAGGGATATATATTTAGAGAATAAAAGAAGGAGAGAAAGAGAAGAGTGAGAGAAAGAGTGATAAAGGGAGGCAGAGAGCATGATAATGAGAGATTGATGGAGATAAATGTTAGAGTGAAAGAGATAGATCGAAGAGAGAAAGAGACTGAGGCAAAAACATATGGAATGAGATAAGGAGAGAGAGGCTGACGGATGGAGAGACAAAAGGAGATAAAAAAAGGGCAAAAAAGAGAGGTGGGTGTGATTATTAGAGAAGAGAAAGAAGGGAAGGATGGATATAGAGAGACAAAAAAGAGGTGACAGAGAAGAGAGAGGAGGAGAGAGAGCAAGAGATAGATAGAGAGAGAAAAAAAAAGTGTAAGAGAAAGGGAGAGAGATAGAGATAAAGAGAAAGAGAGAGAGAAGACAGGGTGAGAAAGATAGAAGAAATGGTGTTTAAGAGAGAGAGTGAGAGAAAAAATATAGAGGGAACAGAGAGTGACAGAAGATATAAAGAATGAAGTGAAAAGATAAAGAGGGAGGAAAAAAATAAGTGTGATAAAAGAGCAAGGAAGGTAGCAAACAAGGTGGGAGAGAGAGAATAAGATGGAAACAGGGAAAACAAAGAGGAAAAATGAGTGGGACGGGAGTACGAGAGAGAGAGATAGAGAGTTAAAAAGGAGGTTTGAGAGAAAGCTAGGAAGAGGGAAAGA
>NW_018218902.1:14987-16233 GCF_001263595.1 Phalaenopsis equestris
GTCCCTTACTTCCTCAGTCTCTTTCTCCATCTCTAACTGTCCATATTGTTTCTTCCTCTCCATACATATCTTATTCTCTCTCCACCCTCACTCTCTCCCCATCTCTCCCCTACATCTCTCTATATCACCCTCCATTTTTCTCCCTCTTTATCTCTCTCCCTTCCTTTTAACCTCTTATATTCTCTCTCTCCTCTCTCTCCATCTCTTCATCTCCCTCTCTTTATCTCTTTCACTTACTTGCTCACTCTCTCTCCTACTCTCTCTTCTTTTCTCTCTTCATGTCTCTCTTATCTCTATTAATAGTTTTCTCTCTTTATCTTACTCTCTTTCCTCTCTCTCCCTCCGTCTCACTCCCTTTCTTTGTCTTAAACTCCCTCCCTCCATCTTTTTTCACCTCTATCTCATGCTTGTTCTCTGTCACATTGCTCTAATTCTCTCACACTCTCCTTCTCTGTCTCTCAATCTCTATCTACTCTCTCTCTCTCTCCTTATCTCTTTTTCTTGCTATCACTCTCTCATGCTTTTTTCTCATTCCCTTCCACTTTCTCTCACTCACTTATGCCCTCTCCTTCGCTCCCTCCTTTCCCTTCTCACTCACTCGCTCACTCTCCTACCTCTCTCTGCCTCTCATCCCTCTCTTTCTATTCAATCTCTTCTCTATCTTCCCTTCTCTCTCCCACCTCTATACTCACTCCTGCCCTACTCTCTTATCTCTCTCATGTCTCTATATATTTACCTCCCTCTCTCTCTCCCTCTTGCAACAATCTCTCCTCTCACAATCTCTTCTCTCTCTTACTCCCTCCCACTGTCTCTCTCTCTCTCACTTTTACTCATTTTATCCCCATCTTTCCTTCGTTCTTTCTCTCTAGCCCTTTTTCAATCTCCAGCTTCCTCTCTCTTTTATCATTATCTTTAGTCTCTCCCTCTCATTTCTCACTTACTTTCTTTCTCTTAACCTTCTTATTTGTTTCTCTATCCCTCTTTAATTACCTCTCTAGTTTCTCTCTCTACTCCACTCTCTTTTTCTCTCTCTTCCTCCCCTCTTCCCTTCCAATTTAGCTTGCTCTCACCCACACACTATCTCACTTGTTCCCATTTTTTTCTCTCTCTCAGGTGTGCTCTCACCCACTTTTCCTTTCTCTTTATATATCTCTATTTTCTCTCCACTCTCTCTTCTCTTTTATGTATCATTTGTCTTTTCTTGCTCTCTAGTTTCTCTCTCTACTCCACTCTCTTTTTCTCTCTC
>NW_018218902.1:19776-28806 GCF_001263595.1 Phalaenopsis equestris
TGTTGCTCTCTCCTATTTCTCTTGCTCCTTTCACTCTTTCTATCCATTTATCCAGCACTCTCTCTTTCTCTCTCTCCCTCTTCACATTCTCTTCCCTCACTCTCTTCTATCTCTATTTATCTATCTCTTTCTCTCCCTCTTGCTCGCTCTCTCTCTTCCTCTAACATCTTCCTTCTATCTCTCTCTTTCATGATCTATCCCTTTTTGCTCTCTCTCTCTCTCACTCGTTGTTCTATCTTGCTTCTTTTTTCCCTTGCACTTTCTATCTCTCTTGTTCTTTCTTTTGTTGCTCTCTATTATCGCCTTTGGTCTTTTTCTCCTATTATTCCACATAGTTTTTCTATCACTCTATTTCTCTCTCTCTCTTTTTCTCTTTCTCCGTTCTTTCACTCTCTTTATTTCTCTCTGTCCCTCCCTCCCTCCCTCTCCATCTATCTCTCTCTAACTTCCCTCTTTATCTCCTCTCTCACTCACAGTACACAAACACACACTCTCTCTCTCTCACTATAACTCCCACTCTCGCTCTACCTTTTTTCTATCCATCTTCCTTCCTTTCTCATTCTCTCTCTCTCTCGCCCATACTCACTATTCTCTTTATATTCTCTCTTTCCCCTCTCTTTCTCTTTCTCACTCACTATTCTACCTCGGTTTCTCTCTTGTTGTTCCTTCCTCTCTCGAATCTTTCTCACTCCCCTCTATCTTTCTCAACCATTCTACCTCTGTTTCTCTCTTATGTCAGTCTTACTTCTTTCTCTCTTTGCTTACTCTTCCCCTTTCTTTATCGCTCACTTATCACTCACTCTATTTTTTTCACCCTTCACACTATCTTCGTATTGCTCTCTTCTCTCTCTCCCTTTATCACACACTCTCTCTCACTATTTCTCACTTCCTCTTATGCTTCTATTTCTCACTTTTTCTCTCCCTATTTCACTCCCTCCCTCTCTCAAACACATCATTATCTCTCTTTCTCACACACTCTCTCTAACCCTCTCTTCCCTCACTCTTTCTTTTGTTTTTATTTCTCTCCTTTTCTATCTTTATAGCTCCTCTCTATCACTTAAGATAGATATGATTGAGAGAGGGTGTGGGATGGAAAGGAGTTGAGATAGAGAATAATGAGAGAGAGAGGGTTTGATGAAGACAGAAAGAATGGAGAGAGAGACAAGAGGGCAAGAGATAGTACATGGAGAGTTAGGTAGAGATTTATAGAAAAAGAGAAAGGGTCAGTGAATAGAGAGTGGTCGTGGAGTGAGAGGGAAAGATTGAGAAAGAGAAAGAGTGATATAGAAAGAGATAAGAGAGAGATAAAGAAAGAGAGGGAGTGAAAAAGGGAGAGGGAGAGGGAGAGAGAGGTAGAGAGGGAGAGTAAGAAAGGAAGAGAGGGGAAGACAGAAAGGGAGAGAAAGTGTGGGTGTGAGAGAGGGAGCAAAAGATAGAAAGAGATAGAATGAGTGAGAGGGTCAAAGCAAGAGAGTGTGAGAGCAATGGAGAGAGAGGAAGAGAGTGGGAGTAGGTAGGGTGTGAGAGAGAGAGAGCAATAATGATAGGGTGGGCGTGCAAAAGAGAGCAAGAGATAGAGGGAGATATATCAAAAGAGTGAGGGAGGCATGGGGAGATGAATCAAGAGAGATTGAGAAACGAGAGATAGATAAATAAGATGGCAGGAGATAAGTATACATAGTGGGAGAGAGCATAAAGGAAAGAGAGAGAGAGAGAGAGAGAGAGAACAAGCGAAGGAAAAGATAGAGTGGGTGATTGAGAAGAAAGAGCAAGGGTAGAAGAGATAGAGAGAGGTGGAGAGATTTAAGGACAAAGAGAGAGTGAGGTGCAAAAGAGAGGGATACAGAAGAGCAACAAAGAGATAGAGAGAGTGAGAGGTAAGTGAGGAAGGCAAGAGAGAATGAGACTGACTTGGATAGAGTGAGACATAACTAGATTGATATAGACTGTGAGAGAGCGTGAGAGGAAAAGGAGAGTGTGGGAGAAAAGAGAAAAGGAGGGAGAATCTATGAGAAGATTGAAAGTGAGAAATATTGAGAGGAAAACAAAGAGAGAGAGAGAGACCAAGAGCAAGTGAGAGTAATAAAGAGCGAGAGTGAGAAAGATGGGGAGAGTGGGACATAGCCAGAGATAAAATGGAAAGAAAACGAGATAGAATGGAAAGAAAATGAAGATTGTGCTAGAAAAGGAGGAAGAAATAGTGAGAGAGATGAGAGAGAGAAAGAGGGAGAGAGCTAGAAAGAGTGAGAAAAAAATAGTGAGGGAGGAAGAGCTAGAGAAAGAGTGAGAAAGAAAGAGAGAAAGACAGATAAAGAGAATGAGAGAGAAGGAGAGGAATGGCCAGAGAGGTAGAAAAAGAAGGGGGGAGAGTGAGTAATAGAGAAGGGAGAGAGGGAGAGAGTGAGAATAGAGAGAAGACAGGGAGATCAGGAGTGATGAGAGTGGGACGAGTGGAAGAGAAAGAAAAAATAATTAAGGTTGAGAATAAGACAGCAAGGAAGAGAGGGGGTGAGTGAGACAAAGAGAGCGAGAGGAGCAAGAGATAACAATAGGGAAGAGAGGGTGAGAGAATGGTTTAGTGAATGAGAAAGGGAGAGATAGGAAGACCAAGAGAAAGAGTGAGAATAAGAAGGATATGAGCACAATAAAGAGATTGACAGAGTGAGGAAAGATAGTGAGAGATGAGAGAGTAAGAGGGAGTGAGAGAGGGAGGGGAAGGAAGAGTGAGAGAGAGAAAATGATGAACTGAGAGATAGTAAGAGAAATAAGGAAGGATATGGAGAGAAAGAGAGAAAAAGGGAGGGAGAACAAAACTGAGAGAAGAGAGAATGACATAAGAGGGTGAGAGAGAGCAAGAGTAATGAAGAGAGAGAATCAAAGAGCAAGGGAGGGATAAGGTAAAGAGGGATAGAGTGAGAGGGAGGGAAAGAAGGGCTGAAGGGGATATGGAGAGAGAACGAAAGAAAAAAAGAGAGAGAATGAGACATAAAAAGGGAGGGAGGAGGGAGGGAGGGGGAGGGAGAGGGTTAGAAAGAGTGCGGTAGATAGGGAAGGAGAGGGACAAAGGGAGAGGGAAAAAGGGCGGGAGGAATGGGAAGAGTGAGAGGATAAATAGAGAGTGCAATGAAGAAAGAGAGTGAGTGAGAGAAAATAGGAGCGGGAGCAAAAGAAAAAGGAAGATAGAGGGTGACCAAGAGAGAGAGTTAAAGGGAGATAGAGATTGCAATAGAGAGTGAGAGAGAGAACTTGAGAGAGGTAGGAGTGATAAAAATAAAGGAAGAGAGAGGGAGTGACAGAGAGAGAGATTGAGGGAGGGAGGGCGATTGAGTGAAAGATAAAATAAGAGGGTGTGAGAGATATTGAGCAATAGAAGGAGAGCGAGACTAAGAGGGAGAGCGAGGGAGAAAGATGAAGAGAGAAGAGAGATAGAGTAAGAGAGAAGGAAAGGATGAAAGGAGGGAGAGGGAAAGATAGAGGGAGAGTAAGAGAGAGGGAGATAGAGATACTGATGAAGAGAGAGTGAGGAGGCCTAACATCAATAGTGAGATAAATTGGGAGTGAGAATGGGGGTGACAAAGAAAAAGAGTTTAGTAGAAAGGTAAAGAGATTAAAAATGAGTGCAAAGGATGTAGAGCAAGAGAAAAATAGTAAGAGAGGGAATATAGATATTGTGAGAGAGAGAAAAATAAGAGAAGGATGGAAACAAAAAAGTGTGAGCTAGAGAGAAGTACAGAATGAGAGAGGAAAGAGGGAGAGAGATGGAGAGTTGAGAAAAAAGAGGGGATAAGGGGAATAGAGAGGTTGTTAGTGCAAGATATATAAGAGAGGAAAGAAAGAGCAGATGAAAAAAAAAGAGAGAGAACTGAGAGCAAGAGAGGTAGAGGAAGAGAAGGAGGTAAGGTGAGAGAGGGAGAGTGTGACAGAAAGAAACATGATAGAGAGATTTAAAAGAGAGGAGATTGAGGGAGAGAGTGTGAGATAGAGATATAGAGAGGGGGTGGAGTGGGAGAGAGATGGGAGAAAGTGGGAGATAAAGAAAGAGGTAGATAGAGTAAGAGTATAGAAAAAGAGGAAGAAAGAGGGTGGGAGAGTCATTGACAAGATCGTAGGAGAGAGAGAGAGAGAGAAATTGGTAGAGATCAAGATCATGGAAAAGAGATGAAAGAGAGAGAAAAAAGGAGGCTTAATAAGAGATGGAGATGGAGGGAGGGCGTGAGGGAGAGAGAGGGAGTGAGAAAAAAGTGGGAGAGAGATATAGAGAGAATGAGAGGGTGAGAGCAATAGAGTGGGAGAGAGCAAAAGAGAAGAGTAAGAGAGTTAGAGAGAATGAAAAAGATAAAGGAACATAGAGAAGATAGTGTGAGAAAGGTGAGAGAAAGGTGAGAGAAAGGGAGATAGAGAGATAGAGGGCAAGTGAGTGAGAGAGAGGGAGGGAGGGAGGGAGAAAGAGAGAGTTCAAGTGAGAAAGAGTGAGAGAAAGAGTGAAAGTCAGAGAAGGATAAAGGGAGAGGAAGTTAGGGAGAAGGAGAGAGGGATAAAGAGAGAGAAAGAGAAAGTAGAGAGAAAAGTTTAAGAGAGTGTGTGAGAGAAGAGAGGAGAGTATGAGTAGAAAGAGCGGAAGATAATTAAAAAGAGAGTTATTTAAAGAGAGGATGAGATAGTAAAAAAAATGGAGGGAGAGAGATGATAAGGTAGTGAAGGCAAGAGAGATCGAGAGAAGCAAGAAATTGAGAAGGAGACAGAGGAGAGAGAAAGGGAGAGGGAGAGAGAGTGCGCGAGGGAGAGACAAAGAGATAGAGGATGAGAGGAGGGTGTAGAGGGAGAGAGAAGATTGTGATAGAAAAATATGAGGGAGAAGAGAGTGTAAAATAGTCTAAGCAAATGAGACAGACAAAATAAAGAAGAGAGAGAATGAGAGTGAGAGAGCAAGATAGAACCTCTGAGAAAGAGAGAAAATAAGAAATGGAGAGAGGGCAAGGAAGAGAGAGGGAAAGGATAAAGGTAGAGAGTGGAGGGTAGAGAGAGCAGGGGAGAGATAAGTTATGAGAGAGGATGACATAGAGAGGGAGAGAGAAAGAAGAGCATGAGAGTGAGCTAGAGAGAAGAGAGAGCAAGAGCAAGAGATAAAATAAGAGTGAGTGAGGGTAAGAGTGTAAGAGAGAGGTGGGGGAGAGGAGAGAGAAAGAGGAGCTGAGAAAGTTGGTGAAGCACGAAGAGAAGGTAAGAGAGAGAATGAGATGAAGAGGGAGAGAGATAGTGAGATAAAGATATAGAGCATAGCGAGTGAGCGAGAGAGAGAGAGATAGTAAGAGGGGAAGTGCTAGAAAGTGATTGTGAGTGATATTTGAAGTGAGAGAGAGCAAGTTGGAGTGAGCGGGTAAGATAGAGAATAATAAGAAAGAGTGAGAGAGAGAGAGACAAGCAAGTGAGGAAGATAAACAAGGAAGAGATTATCTTTGCCACTCTTCTTTTCTCTCTTGCGCCCTTTCTTTCTCTCACTCAATCTCTTTCCCCTTCTATCACTCTTTCACCCCTCACTTTCTGTCTCCCTTTTGTGACTTTATCCTTAACTTTTCTTCTCTCTCTCTCACTATCGCACACTCTCGTTGCACACTCTTGTTTGTCGCAATCTTCACTCATTTCTCTAGCACTCTCATCAATCTCTATGTTTCTTACCCTTTCTTGCTCTTGATCCCTTCGTCTATCTCTCAACTATTTGTCTCTCTCTTCTTATCTCTAATTATCTCTTAGCATCCCTATTTCTCCCTTTCTCTCTTTTATTATGTTCTCTCTCTCTCCTCTCTCCTATTCTCTCAATCATGCCTTCCATCTCACCTTCACTCCCTCCATCTCTCTCCTTCCATCTTGTCCTCTTTAAAACTTCTTCTCTTTCTCGCTCTCCCTCTCCCCATCTCTCTCATCACCTCTCTCTCCTTTCATCTCTCTCACTCTCTCTTTATATATTCTCTCATTTAATCCATCCTTTCCCTCACTCTATTTTGAGCTCTCCCTCTTTCTAACACTCACACTCTCTCTTTCTTTCCCTCTATCTGATTCTCTATATGTCCCTCCTCTCTTTCTCTCTTTCTCTCTCTCTCTCTCTCTTTTTATCTCTCCTCTTGCCTTCCTCCCCTTTATCCCTGATATATCTCTCCTCACATTTTTCTTACTTGCTTGCTCCGTCTCACCCTTGCTCTCTCCCACTTTCTTTTGCTTGCACTCACAATCTCAATCTCCCCTCTTCCCTCTCCCCCTCACTTACTCTTCATCTCTATCTCTCTCTCACTCTCTCCTGCCCTCTCTACAATATCACTCTTGTTCTCACACATTCTCTCTGTTCTCACTCTCTAAATCTCCTCCCCCCTCTCTCTTGATCTCTCTTTCTCTCTACTCTCTCTCATTCTCCCTTCCACCTTTCCTTTCTCTTTCAACCTCTCTGCAATCTTTCTTTATTTCTCTTTCTCTCCTCTCTCTCTCTCTCACATTCTCTATTTATCTCACCCTTCCTCTCCATTCTCTCTCGTTCTCCTCATTCCTCCCTCTCTCCTCAATTTTCTTCTCTCATCTCCCTTGGTTGCTCTCTCCATATAACTTTCATTCACTCTCCGACACTTCTCTATCTCTCCTTGCCCTTGCTCTTTTACTTTCTTTCTCTCTATCCCTAGTCAGCTCACCATCTTCTCTCCATTTTATATTTTTCCCTCCCTCCTTCTCTCTATCTCTCTCTCTTCCTCCCTTTCTCCTTTTCCCTCTCCCCTCTCTTGCTTACTCTTCTCTCTCCTTTTTATGCTTACACTCTCTCTTCATCTCTCTTCTTCGCTCCTTCTTTTCCTCTCTAAAAAACTCTCACTCCCTTTCTCGATCTTTCACTCCCACTCTCCATAACCCCTTCTCACTCTCAATTTTGCACTCTCCACCTCTCCCTCATCCTTTCTTTTCCTTATTTTATCTCTCTCTTTCTTTCTCGCCCTACCTCTCTCCTCCAACTCTCTAAGTCTCATTCTTGTCCATTTTCTCTCTCTTTCCCCTTCTCTTCTTCTCTCACTCTCCCTCCTTCTTTGCCTTTCTCATTCTGTCTTTTTATGTTTCTCTTCCCTTTGTCTTCTTCACTCCATTTTTATTTCTCTCACTCTTGCTCCTCTCTCTCTCTCGTCTGCATCTAGCTATCTTTTTCTCTATATCCCTCCCACTCTTACTCCACTCTTTCTCAATTTATCTCTCAATCTCTCTCACTCGATTACTCCACAACTCTATATATCTCTCCGTCTTCCTCTCTCTCTCCACTCCCTCTCGCTCTCACTCCCTCTCCCTCTCTCTCATCCTCTCTCTATCTTTCTATCTCTCTCAATTCCTTTCTCCCTCTTACTTATTCTCTCTATCTCTATTTATGTATCTATCATGCTCTCTCTCCCTCTCTTTCTCTATCTCATTCTAATTCTCACTCTCTTTATCTTTCTCCCTCTATCTACCTCTATTACTCTCCCTCTCACTTTATCACTCCCTTTCTCTCTATCTTGCTCTCTTACCTCTCCCTCTCTTTTATTAACACTCTTACTATCTTCTCTCATTATCTATCACTCGCTCTGTCTCAATTTCACTTCTTACTCTATCTCTCTCTTCCCACTCCCACTCACTCTCTCTTTCTCTATCTCTCTATCCCTACCCCCATACATACCTCCAAAACCTCCCAACACCTCTCTTCCTTTCCTCGCTTGCTATCTTTATTCATTCCTCTTTCTTTTCCCATTTCACCCTCTCTTTAACTCTCTCCTTTTTTCTTCCTTTCTTCACTCATTTGTCTCTATCTGCCCCTCTCATCCTCTCTTTAACTCTCTCTCCCTCTCCCTCTCTTGTTTACTTTAACTCTCCCTCCCTTATCTCCCTCATTCTTTCAATCATTCTTTCTTACTTACTCTATCTCTCTTTTGCTCTCTCTATTCTCTCTCTTCTCCCTCTCACTATTTCTCTCTTTTTATTGCTCTATCACTCTCTCTCTCCCAACATCTCCTTTTCTCTTTTCCTACTATCTCTTCTTCCTCTCTCTCACTCTCTCTCGTTCTTTCTCCCACTATCTTCATCTCTCTCTCACTATCTCTCTTGGTTGCTTGCATTATTTTTCCCCCCTGCACTCTCTCTCACTCATTCTAAATCTATCTCAATTCCTCTGTCTCTCTCTTTCTCTCTCACACACACACACTTTCTTTTCCACTCACCCACTCTCCATCCCTGTTTTGGGATACATCTCCTATATTCACCTTTCATTATTTTTAAATTTTTACCGAGCCCTTTTTCTTTTCTTCTCTTGCTCACCCTTACATTCTCTCTCCCTCTCCCTCTCTCTCGCTCTCTTCCAACTCTCTCCATCTTCTTTCTATTCTATCACACTCTCATTTGTTCCCTCACTTCCTCTCTCTCTTAAGCTCTCTACTTTGCGGTCCTCTCACCGTCTCTTTACCTCACCCTATATTTTTCTTTTACCTACCTCTATATTGTACATATTTCTCTCATGCTCCCATTTCACCCTCTATCTCTCTCGTGCTCTGTCATTCTCGTTCACACAATAGCTTCCATTATCGATCTCTATCTCTCTCATGCTCCTTCAACCTTGTTCTCACCTTCTCTCTTCTATTTCTATAACTTTCTCTAATTGTTTTCCCTCTCTCACTCTCTTAGTACCTCTTTATCTCTCCCCTCCCAATCCTTTTTTTGCTCTATTTCTCTTGTTATTTATCCTTCTTTGTACTAATCTTAAAAACTTTCTCTATCCCAATTCTCTATCTTTATTCTCTCTCTTCCCCTTTCATGCCCTCTCCCTCACTCTTTCGATCATTCCCTCATTCTCTAACTATCGCTCGCTCCCTCCTTCACTCTCTCACTTGTGCTTTCTTTTGCTCTTTCTATCGCTCTTCATCCCTCTATCTTCAATTCCCTACTTCTTCGCCTCGTTCCCCCTCTATCCACCTTGAATTCCATCTATTTCTCTCCTTATATCTCACCTTACGTCTCTCTCTCCCTCTATCTCTCTCTCTC
>NW_018218902.1:28816-30104 GCF_001263595.1 Phalaenopsis equestris
TCTCTGTTGCTTCCTCACTTGTCTCTCTCTCTCTCCCATTCCTATCCCCCACTCTCTCCCTCTCTCCCTTCTCTCTATCTCGCTCCCTCTTTTGTCCCTCTCTTTTCACACATTTCTCTTACTCTCTCTTTTATCTCATTCTCTCTTGCCTTATCTTGCTCTCAATCATTTTCTCTGTCTCTTCCACTCTTGGCATATCTTGCTCTCAATCCCTTTCTCTCTCTCCCTCTCCCTCGCACTTACGCTCAATTTCTTCTCACACTCTCTCCTCTCCCTCCCACTATCCCATTCTCACCCTCTCTCACTCCCGCTTCCACACTCTCCTGATCTCTTTCTCTCTATATTTTTCCTTTCTCCCTCCATATCTCCATATTTATTTCTCACTCTGGTGAGATCTCTTTTTTTATAATCTCTTTTTTCTCTCGCTCCTACCTCTTTCTCCCTCTCTCTTCCTCTCACTCTTCCTCAATCTCACACTCCCTCTCTCTCCATTTTTTTCTCCCTTTCTCTTACTCTCTTTTTTTTACTCACTCAATCTTCTGCTCCATTTCTTCTTTCGCTTTTCTTTATATCTTTCATACTTTCTTATCTTTCTCTCTTTTTGTTCTCCTTTTCTCACTCTTCTTTGTCGCACTCCTAGCTCTCTATCTCCATCCCTCCCTCTCTCCCTTCCACTTCTTCTCTCTCCCTTTCTCTCACATTATCTTTTTCTGACTCTCTCTACTCTCTGAATCTTCTCTTGCTTCTCTCTCCTCTCTCATTCCCTTTATTTCTCTAAGCTCTTACTCTCACTCTTCAAGCTTTCTCTCCCCCTTTCTTTTAGTTTATTTTGCTTCTCTCTCAGTCTCTCTTTTGGCCTTTTTTCTCTCGCTCTCACTATTTATATCAATCTCTTACTCTCAATCTTCTTTTTCTCTCTCTTTATTTTTCACTGTCCTACCCTCTCTCCCTTTCCTAATCTCTGTCACTCTATCTACCTTCTCTCTTTTACTCCCCCTCTCACTTTATCTCTCTCGCATTCTCCATCATTTACACTCTCTCTCTTTAACTCATCCCTCTCTCTCCCACTTTCACCATTCCTCTCTCCCACTCCATCTTTTGCACTCTCTATCTCTCTCTATCTTTCACTCCATCTCTCTCCCTCTCCAACTCTGTCTCCATTTCTCTCTCTATCTCTTCTCTTTATACTTCTCACTAGCTCTCTCTCTTCGACGCTATCACTCTATATCTCTCCCATTTTCTTTTTCTCTCTTACCTCTCTTACTTTTCTTTCTCTCTCAATATCTTT
>NW_018218902.1:30325-32815 GCF_001263595.1 Phalaenopsis equestris
TGTCTCTCTCTCTTTGTCAATTTTTCTCTCTTTCCCTGCCTCTCCCTCTCTCTTACTCTCTCTCTGGATCTCTCCCTTCTCCCCATCACTCTTGGGTATCTCTCTATTTATCTTTTGTAGTCACTCTCTCTTTCACTCATACCCCTCTTTATCTCTATCTCTTTATTCTTTGAATCTATTTGTTTGCTCCCCTTTACTCGCTCTCACCGTCTCTCTCTCCCCTATCCCTCTCTAACACTCTCTTTCTCTCTATATCTCTCTCTTATTATCCCTCTCACTCTATATGCTTTCTCTCTCACTATCTATCTCTCTTTATCTCTCTCCCATTCAAACCCACAAAAACTCACACCCACGTCCCTCTTTCTCTCCCTCTTGATCTCCCATCTTCTCTTTATTTCCCTCCTTTTTCTCTCACTATCTTCTCTCAAACCTTTATTTGTCTCTCCCTCCCATTCTTTCACACTACCTCTACCGCTCTCTCTTTTCTCTCCTCTAACTCTCCCTCTCTTTCTCATTCTCTCTTTCCCCCCATTTACCTCTCTCTCACTCTGCCTCTCTCCTCTCTCATTCTCTCTTTCCATCCATTTACCTCTCTCTCACTCTCTCTCTATCTCTCTCTCGCAGTCTCTTCTCTTTATCTCTCCCTACCTCTCTCGCCCACTTGGCCTATTCATCACCCGGCTCTTATCGCCCTATTCATCACCCACAGGCCTTCACTCTCAGCCTCTTATCTCCCTCTTCCTAGCTCTCTCTCACACCTTATTGCTATATCTCTCTCACTTTCTTCTAAACTCTCTCCCTATCTCTTATCCTTTCTCTCTTTCTCATTTACTTTTACTCCATTTCTTGCTCTCTCTCTCTCTCACTTACTCTTCCTCACTCTCCCTCACTTTCTCTCATCTCTCCCACGCCTCTCTCTCGCACTCTCTACCTATCTCTATACATTTTAAGCCATTCTTCACCTCTTTCTCCCTCACTCACACACACTCTCATGTCCTTATTTCTCTCTCTCCCTACCTCAATCTCTCATGCTCACTCTCTCTCTCCCCAACTCTCTTTACCCTCTTTGACACACCCTCTCTTTTCTCTCTCTCCATACTTATCTTATTTTCTCTGTCCCTCACTCTATCCTCATCTCTCCTCTCCCTTTTTCTCCCTCACTCTATCTCTCTCGCTTCATCTCTCAACTTCTCTCTTTGTGTCTCTGTCACTCGCTTGAGCAATCTATCATTCTCACCTTCTCTCCTTCTCTTTCATAATCTCCCTCTTAATCTTCTCTCTATCAGTCCTCTCTCTCTCACTCTCTCCACTCTCTTCCCGTCCCTCCCTCCCTCACTTCCTCTCTTTTTCTCACTCTCCTTCCCTCCCACACTATTTGCCTCTCTCGCTTGCCCTTTCTCTCTATCATTCTCTCCCTCTTATTATCTCTTTTATTCTATCTGCTTTCTCTCTCACTTGTTTACTCTCTTTTCCACTCCCTATTTCTATTTCATTCCAACCCTCAAAAACGCCCTAATTACCTCCCCCTCCTTATCCTTTTTCCTTTTTTTTATTTCCCTCTCCCTCCTTTCCTCACTCTTTTTATCTTCTTCAAACCATTCTCTCTCTCCCTTGTAGTTTTTCTCTCTTCATCTCTCCTGCTCTCTCTCAATCTCTCTCAGTCTCTCTATTATCTAACTCTCTCTCTCCTTCTCACCCTCTTGTTCTTTCTCTCTCTCATTATCTCTCCCTCATCTACTCTAACTTGCTCTATTTATCCAACCCTCTCTTCATCTCTATCTCACTCTTCTTTCTCTCATCTCTTTCCTCTCTCACACACTCTCTCCCTTCCTCCCTTCCTTAATGCTTTTCTCTCTCACTCCATATATCTTCTCTATTTAATTTCATGTCTTTCTTTCTCTCTATCTCTCCCTAACTTTATCATCCTCATGCTTTTCTTCTATATTTGTCCCTTCCATCCAACCTCCCTCTCTTCCTATTCTCTTCTTATCACCACCTCTCGCTCTTTTATTTCTTACCTTTCTCTACCTATCTTCACCTCGCCTTAATAACTTTTTATCTCTCTTCCCCTCTCTTCCCATTCTCTTCTTATCTCACTGTTCTATTTTTCTTGCTCTCTTTTCTTTCTTGTCCCAATCTCTATGACTCTTTCTATCTCTATTCTCTTTCTCCCCTTGCAATGCCCCTATGTTGCACTCTCGCTCCCTCACTCTCACTCAATCCGCACTCACTCTCCCACTCTCCCTCTTTCTTTTGTTCTCTCTACCAATTTTCATCCCTCGCTCTCTCCCTCCCTTCCTCCCAATCCATACCTCTACATTGATCTCACTCTATCCTCCCTTTTCTATATCTATCTCTCTACCTATCTCTCATCCCATTTCTCTCGCTTTTATCTCTCCCATCCACTCTCTCTCCTATTACCTCCCTCCCACTTTCTCTCTCTCACCATTTCTCTCTCTATCTCACTATCTTCAGTCCCTCACTCATCTC
>NW_018218902.1:37074-39005 GCF_001263595.1 Phalaenopsis equestris
CAAAATAGGTGAAGCGAGAGGGAAAGAGAGGTAAGGAAATAGAGAGTGAGAGCAAAAGTATGAGAGAAAAGAGATAGTGTGTGAGAGAAGTGGGAGAAAAAGGGTTAATGAGAGAGAGTATCGAGTGTGAGAGAGAAAGAGGGGGAGGGACTAAGATGAAAGAGAGAGAGAGAGAGAACAAGAGAAAGAAAAGAGGAAGGTGGAGAAAGGAGAGAGAGAGACAAGGGTGCCTCATATATAGATAGAATGGAGAAAGAGTTTAGGTGAGAGGGATGAAGAGAGATAAGTGTGCGAAGGGAGAGCATATATAATGAGTGCGTAGAAGTGTGACAAAGGTTTATAGATAGGAGAAGATCTCAAGAGAAAGGAAGATAACAATAGCAAGAGAAAGGCTGATAGATAGAGAGAGCAAGAAAAGTAAAGAGAGAAAGAAAGAAGTAGAGAGAACTATGAGAGAGGTTATTAGAAAGAGATTGACAGAGGGAGAGAGAGGAATAGAGAGGAAGGGATAGATAGTCAGATAGAACACAAGAGAGATAGAGTATGAGAGAGTGAGAGATTGAGAAAGAAAGAAAGAAAGAAAGAGAGAGAATAGAGAGGGGAAGGGGAGAGGGGGAGGGAGAGAGAAAGCAAGAGAAGGATAGGTAAAGAAAGAAACCAAGAGAGAAAGAGATAAATGAGAGATAAGGAGATGGAGGAAGGATAGACAAATAAAAGGAAAAGAGAGGGAGAAAGCAAGGCATGGATGATAAAACGAAAGAGAGGGACAGACAGGGAGAGAAAAAGAGAAAGCATAATGGAGAGAAAGAGAGTGATAGGGACGGAGGGGTGAGAGAGATAAAGAGAAAGAGAGGTAGAGACAAAGAGAGAATAGCGAGCCAAAAAGAGTGTGTAAGAGCAAAAGATAGTGAAAGAGCGAGAGAGAATAACAAGATGTAGAGAGAGCAAGGTAGGGAGCTAGAAAGGGAGCTAAAGACAGTGAAAAAAGTGAGACAAGCTGGAATAATTGAGGGTGAGGAAGAAGCAAAGTGAGATAAAGAAAAGAGAGGAAGTGAGAGAGAAATAAGTTGTTCAACACTATGGAGATTCTGAGATAGAAGCAAGAGGGAGTAAGCAAGAATAATGGAAAGAGATTTATAAAAGCAAGAGAGTTGAGCAGTGAGAGAGATCTAGAGAGAAAGAGTGAGAAAGTAAGAGATTAAGAGTGAGGGCGAGCGAGATTAAAAGAAAAAGGGGGTAGAGGATAAATGAGGGAGGGCAGGAGAGACATAGAAGACTTAGAGATTGAAATAATGAGAGAGTACAAATCGGGGAACGAGAAAGATATATAGAGAGAGGAGGAGAGTGAGAACAAGAGAAGGTAAAGAGAGTAAGAGATATGGAGAGAGAGAGAGGGAATGAGGGAATTATGGAGTGAAAGAGGGAGGGAAGGAGAGAGAGAAGTGTGAAAGAAAGTGAGAAACAATGAAAGAGAGAAAAGAGTGGGACTGAGAGACAGAGAAAGGAGCGAGAGTGAGAGAGAGCGAGTATGAGTTGTATAGAAAGAGAAAGAGTGAGAAAAGTGAGCGAAAAGAGAGCGAGAGAGCAAGAGAGAGAATAAGAGTGAGAAAAAGAGATGGAACAAAGAGTGAGAGATTGAGTGAGAGAGAGAGTGGGAAAGAAAGGGATAGAAGGACAAAGTGTGAGAGATTGAAGAGACATGGAGTGAGAGGGAGAGTAAGAGAAAAATATAGAGAAGTAAGAGTGAGGGAAGATAAAACAAGAGAAAGCATGCAAGAGAGGACAAGAAAAAGAGAAGAGATAGAGAGAGGAAGAGGGAGGGGAATGGAGGAAGAGAAAGGGTGAGAGAAATAGGGATTGAGTATTTGTGAGAGAGATAGGGAAGGAGGGACAGAAGGGGGGAAGAGAAAGGGAGTGAGTGAGAGAGAGAG
>NW_018218903.1:0-1127 GCF_001263595.1 Phalaenopsis equestris
CTTTTCAAAATTTGTCCTCATCCAAAGCCTAGTTGAGCATATCCGCCGAGCTCACCGTCTGCGGCTTCGAGGGCGCCATCGGCAGACCTTCTTAATGAATTAATTCTAGAGTCTCAGGAAAATCTCGCCGTCAGCGCGGTCGATGGCGCCATCGGTGCCCTAGTTCAATTCTTCACATTTTGGTCTTTTTCGTTCCAAATTCATTCCTTTTTGCATCATTTTGCTCCAATGACCCTATTTCATCATTCCTGCAACAAAACATCAAAAATACCTTTCTTTAAAGTGTAATATCATCAAAAACAGTATAAAATAGGTATGAAAATTTCAACATATTTTTCTTTGGTCAAAATCCCCCAAACTTAACTATTACTTGTCCCCAAGAAATTTTAATACTACATAAAAGTTATGATCTATTGTAGTAAAGTTTTAATTCAGAAATACTATAAGTTTGATTTAAGTAAATATCATAGTGAGATTTTCTAAAAAAATTCAAGTAATTAAATTAACTCTATAGGTGCAAGATTATCTAGTCATCAAATTTAAGAGTTCTAGTTTTCTATTCATTTTAAGAATGACTATATGTTGTAATATCAAATCACTTAAAATATTCAAATGATAGGAACTTCATGAGAACCCTACTAGTAAAAGATCTATTCCATAAATATAAGTTCAGGAATGTATTTAGGTTGTCCCTTTAGGTAGTTCCAGTGAAGCCAATTTTTTATTAGGCATATCCTCAAGCTTCTCCTCACTTTCATATTTTTTTCTTCCTTTCTTTTCTCTCTTTTTTTCATTTGGGATTTTTTCAATTCTTTCTTTTTTTTTCTTTTTCAAGTGAGGATTACTATATATGGATAGCCTTTAATGATTTCGAACACACATTTCTTTTTCTAAATTTGAAATTCAAAGCATTTCATTACCTTATAAATATTTCATAGCTTTTACATCATTGAGCCCCAATCTTTTCTTCTCAAATGAATTTCCAGATTCTTAACACTTCAAAATATAGTTTCCTTTACTTTAAATAGTTAACTATAGTCTTATTCTCTTATACTAAATATCTTAAGTTACAAAATTAATTTTCATTACAAAAATATTTCTTTAAATCTACCATAATATTTAAATAG
>NW_018218903.1:4434-5634 GCF_001263595.1 Phalaenopsis equestris
AGAAGTACCTTTTCCAAATTTTTGTAGGACACTTGGAACTGACTGCAAAGTGAGAAAATTGTGGAAGGGTGTCCAAGCCCAAAAGTTGATCCATGAAAGATCAGGCCCAAAATCGACTTCACAATTATTGATCCAATATCGATCGTCAGTCCCCTTTGGACGCAGTAATTCAAAATAGCACTTTCTTTAGAAACTTTAGTGATCTTCATTGTCAATAACAGTTTCACAAAAATGAAAAAGTGCCAGTGTTTCAAAACGGGATTTAGGAGTGTCGCAGAATAACTAACATACCCTTTTTCTCTCATTTCTCAGTCGTCAGTTTCGTCCGTTAAATATTGGTAAATTTCATTCATCTGGTCTCTTGTCAGGACGAAGTTGGAATAGTGGCAGACAGGAATGTTCTCGATCATGTATAATTCATTGATCCGTGCAGGAGTGAAAGTGATCTATCTACCTCGCACATAAACAACTCCCTAGTTGATTCCGTGCAAATTTGCATAAAATTCTTTTACCGCAGGAACAACCACGGCAGTGGTAGTATAGGACAGCACTTCCCATCTTTGTCACACTATCATCTCTTCAATTGCCGTAGAGGGATTATTCAATATGCGATTTACAAATCCTCGTTCCTTGATCAATCTTTTCTTCATTAGTACCGTGTAGAAGATTCGTTGCGCTTCCGCACTAATAAACTTTCGCCGATTAAAAACTTGCATTCTGGGATTATCAGGGGAATTGGACAGCATAGGAATGAAATTGGTGGAGTTTCACTTTGTTTTGGGGGAAATATGATCTTAGGAATCAAATTTGGAAGTTTAAAAGGGTATCTCCCGCCCAAAAACCGCCATTCAAACTCCAGAAACTGCCACCTCACCGATCTCTCGCCGTCGGCGGCGTCGAGGGTGTCGTCGGTGAGCCTTGTATTTATTTTGCCTGGACTTTCAGGAAAAACCCGCCGTCGGCGGCTTCTAGGCCGCGGTCGGCCCCTAAGGCCAAAATTGCAAAGTTTCGCTCTGATTCGAATGCATTCCAATCTTTCTCTATGGATCCAGTTTTTATGATGATTTAAGGGTAACTAAGAGTAGTAGAGCTTAATACTACCACAAACTAATGTTAATTTCAAATAAAAACTACTATAATCGTAATAGAAGTAAAGATAAATATAGGTGGCCTCCCATAAAGCGCTTGGTTTAACGTCGT
>NW_018218904.1:0-1673 GCF_001263595.1 Phalaenopsis equestris
TGTATTGATAAGTGTGACTTTGTAATTATTGAATACTTCATACACATTTTTATCAAATCTATAATTGTTGTCAAGTTTTTGGCGCCGTTGCCGGGGATTTAAATCTTCTAGCAACAGTATCAAATTCTTGTATTTTTGAGCATATATAAAGTCGTTGTCAGTAATTCCATGTAAATTTTTATAGAATTCCTTCACTACAGGAAAAACAACCACAGTGGTAGTGTAACACAGAACTTCTCATCGCCTTTACAGAATGAACTTGTCAACTGGAGCACTTGGATTAATCAACCCATGATTAGCAAATCCTCTTTCCTTGATCAATCTCTTCTTCGTAATAACTTTATTGTATAATCTCTGCGCGTCAAAACTAATAAGCTTTCTTCTATTGAAAACTCCATACCTTGAAGCTTTTTTGGAATTGAAAGCCATGGAATCTGAAAATAGAAAGTTTATAGGCATTCTAGGAAGTTTTTAGGACTTTAAAAACACCTCTCGAAGCTTATTATGGATCAAAATCTTGCTAAAGTCCGCCAAAAGTGACAAAAATTGTCCAACCGCTCTCGGCGCCGCCAGCGCTCCCGATGGGCACTGCCAACGCTGAGATCATCTTTCTTGGGAACCTTCGGTGCCCATTCTGGCGTCGTCGGTGCTAGTGGCAAAATTTTTGCGATTTTCATTTTTTGTTCTATTAAATTCCAACTTTCTTCCAATAAAAAAATTTGACTTAATTTATAAAATGCAATTGTGTAGATTTATTATCTATTAATATATAAGACACTTAACAAACTAAATAGTAATACATAGACATATAATTATGGGTTGCCTCGCAAAAAGGCAAAAAGTGCTTGGTTTAACGAGTGCTTGGTTTAACGTCGTCAGCTCGACATAATATTTGCTTAGTTGGGTTGACTTAACGTTAAAACTTCTTTAAATTAAGGTATGTGCCCTTCATAATGCTGTTTCAAATGATTCCCATTAACTTTAAATATCTTTCCAGTGTTAGGATGTTTAATCACAACAGTTCCATAATGATAGACTTTAATTACCTTAAATGGCCCTAACCATCTGGATTTCAGTTTTCTTCGAAATAATCTCAATCTTGTATTATATAATAGAACTTCATATCCAGGTTCAAATTTCTTCTTAATAATATTTCGATCATGCCATATTTTCATTTTCTTTTTATAGATTTTTGCATTATCATATCCTTCATTTCTAATCTCCTTAAGTTCATGAGTTGCAATAATCTTTTCTCACCAGCATCTTTTAGATTAAAATTAAATTCATTAATAGCCCAAAATTCTTTATGCTCTGATTCTACAGGTAAGTGTCATATTTTCCAAATATAAGTTTGTATGGTGAAATTCCTATAAGAGTCTTATAAGTAGTTCTATATGCCCATAATGCTGTGTCAAATCTAGCAGGCCAATCAAATTTATAAGGATTTACAGCCTTTTCTAAAATACGTTTAATTTCATGATTTGATATCTCTGCTAGACCACTAGTCTGTGGATGATAAGCAATAGACAATCTATGCAAAATATCATATTTCTTAATTAATTTTTTGATTCTCTTATTCTTGAAATGAGATCCTGCATCAGTAATAATTACTCTCGGCATTCCATATCTTCTAAAAATATTTTTAATTAAAAATTTAGAAACACTCCGAGCAT
>NW_018218904.1:1855-39052 GCF_001263595.1 Phalaenopsis equestris
TAGGCCAATAAAATCTAGCTTGTAAAATTTTATATGCAGTTCTATTTGTTCTGAAATGTCCTCCAAATTCAGAATCATGACATTTTTCAATTATCTGTTGAGTTTCTTCATAAGGAACACATCTTATAATAATTAGAACTTTACATTGCTTATATAAATATGGGTCATCCTAAAATATTCTTTTGAATCATATATAAACTTCTTTAACTATGGATTTTTTATATCAGGTGGTAGAATATCACTTACAATATAATTCACTATATCCGCATACCACGGTACATCCATTTCATCAATACTATATAATTGTTCATTAGGGAAATTCTCTAAAATTTCATTTGAAAAATTAGTTAATATTTCTATTTTTATTCTAGACAAATGATCAGCTATTTGATTATCATTTCTCTTTCTATCAATCACGGTAAAATCAAACTCTTGCAATAAAAGTATCCATCTAATTAATATTTGTTTAACATCCTTCTTTTACATGAAATATTTAATAGCAGAATGATCTGTATGCATTATACATTTAGATTCAATTAAATAAGGCCTCTAAATAAGTAAGGTATAAACTTATCAATGGTATAAACAATAGCTATAAACTCTCTTTCAGTAGTGGTATAACTAATTTGGGCATCATTTAGAGTCTTACTAGCATAATATATAACTTTAAAAACTTTGTAGTGCCTTTGTCCTAATACAACCCTAATAACATAATCACTAGCATCACACATTATTTCAAATGGTTTTTCCCAGTTAGGTGGTACTATTTTAGGTGCAGTGACTAACTTTTTCTTTAATAATTCAAATACTTTTATGCATTCTTCATTAAAATCAAATTTCATATCTTTTTTTTAAAAGTTGGCGTAGAGGCTAGGTTGTTTTTGAAAAGCTTTTTATGTAGCGTCTGTAAAAACCAACATGTCCTAGAAAACTTCTCACCCTTTTAACATTAGTACGAGGTGGTAATTTTTCTATAACTTCAATTTTTACAGGATCTACCTCCATGCCTTTTTTAGAAATTTTATACTTAAGTACAATACCTCCTGCAACCATAAATTGACATTTTTCCCAATTTAATACTAAATTTTCTTTTTCACATACTTCCAAAACTTTTTCTAAATTATTCAGGCATAATTCAAACAAAGTTCCAAATACGAAAAAATTGTCCATAAACACTTCTATTCCATGTTCTATAAAATTGCTAAAAATTGACATCATATATCTTTGAAAGGTTCCAGATGCATTGCATAGTCCAAGAGGCATTCTACAAAAAGCAAATACTCCATATGGGCTTACACATGTTCTTTTCTCTTGATCCTCTGAAGCAATTAGAATTTGGTGATAAGTGTTATATCCATCTAAAAAGTAATAATACTTATTCTCAGCCAATCTATCCAACATTTGGTTTAGAAAGGGTAAAGGAAATTGATCTTTTCTGGTAGCCATATTTAATTTACTATAATCAATGTAAATTCGCCAACCAGTTACTTGTTATATTGGTATTAATTTATTTTTCTCATTTTCTTTGATAGTCACTCCTTTTTTTCGGTACACAGTGAATTGGGCTTACCCAAGCACTATCTGAAATAGGATATCTAATTCCAACATCTAACCATTTTTAAATCTTTTTTTTCTTAAACTTCTTCCATTATTGGGTTTAATCTTGTTTGAGGACCAGCTTTAGGTTCATTTTGTTCATTGAATAAAGTTCTATGCATACAAATTGAAGGACTAATTCCTTTAATATCTGCTAAAGTCCATCCAAAAGCCTTTATATACTTTTTTAACATTTCTATCAACTTTTGTTCCTGAATCTAAGTTAATTCAGAAGATATAATAACTGACAATGTAGATGACTTTCCTAAAAATACATACTTTAAATGAGTAGATAATATCTTTAATTCAAGTTCAGGTAGTTTAATACTTGAAGAAGTAAGATTTTTACTATCATTTTCCATCAAGTCTAACATTTCAAATTTGCCTTGAATATAATCCAAATCTTCTTCTTTAATTTCATCTTCATTCTAAAAAATTTCTCCTGGCTTAAATTTATCTTCGAATTCTTTCTTAAAATGTTCATTATATAATCAGCTAATTCTATCCTGAAACATTCATTATCTTTTTCTATTGCAGGATATTTCATAGCTCTGGCTATATTAAATTTCACTTTTTGATCATTAACTCTTATTATTAATTCTCCTTTTTGTACATCTATTATAGTATTAATTCTCCCATTATTAATTCTCATTTTTACGCATCTATCATAGCTCTCTCTATTGCAAGAAAAGTTCTCCCTAACATAATAGGAATTTCTTTATCTTCCTCCATATCCAATACTATAAAGTCATGGGGAAAATAAATTTATCCACTTTTACTAGTACATCCTCTATAACTCCTTTTGGATAAGTTATTGATCAGTCAAAAAATTGAAGTGTTATAGTAGTAGGGGAAATTTCTCCCAAACCTAAACATTTAAAAATTGATAAGGGCATAATATTAATACTCGATCCTAAATCACATAAAACTTTTCCATAAAACTTTTCACCAATTGCACATGGTATAGTAAAACTACCAGGATCTTTTATTTTCTTAGGAAGATTTTTCTAAATAATAGCACTACACTCTTCACTAAGTGCAACAGTCTCATGATCTGTAAACTACCATTTCTTAACATCCTCCATAAATTTCACATAACTTGGCATTGTTCCAAAGCTTCAATAAAAGGAATATTTATCCTTAACATCCTAAGGATTTCCAAAAATTATGTAAATTGTTTATCTTTATTCTTCTGCTTCAGTCTTTAAGGAAACAGAGGAGATGGTTTTTCAAAAGGAATCTATGTTTGTTCATTTTCCTATTGATCATTTTCCATTCCTTCCTTCTGTTCATTAACTTCAGTTTCTCATTGGATCCTTGTTTCTATTTCTTTTCCACTTCATAATTGAATTACTTTAATTTGCTCTTTTTTTTTATCTTTTGGACTAACTTCCACAGTACTCGGAAGAATTCCAAAAGGTCTGTTACTAAGTGTAGTAGCAATATGTCCTAATTGATTTTTAGTATTTCTAATAGCACCCCCTTGATTCCCCCTTGATTATGTATTTGATATTTGATTTCTCATATTCAACATCACTTCTTCCATCATCAACTTTTTTTTCTTAACTTGTGGGTTAGGATTGAAGTTAAGTCCTAAAGGATAATATGGTCAAAAATTAAGATTTCCTTGATTTTTTAGATTTTCAGAAGGATTCACCAAATTGTTATACTTATTCCAACAAAAATTTGGGTGATTTTTCTAACGAGGGTTAAAATAGTTTGAATAGGGATTTTTATTTTGATTATTTATAGCATTTAAGGTTTCATAAGATGGTTGAGTATCAATAATCTAGCCTAGTGAATTTTCCTCTAATATTGTAGGTATTTTAGAATAGTTCACTCCTATTTGATCAATATTTTTAGAAATAACAGCAATTTGAGATGTCAAATAAGACATTGCATCAGATTCATGAATACTGGCAACTCTCTTAAGATTTACCCTTTCAGAGGGCCATTGAAAAATGTTAGTAGCCATTTCTTCAATTAAATAATATACTTCATCAAAAGGTTTTGACATTAATGATCCATCTGCAGCAACATCTATAATAGAATTTAATGATCGTACTAATACATTATAAAAGGTTTGAATTATTAACCAATCTAGTAAAGCATGGTGTGGACATTTTCTAAGAAGATCCTTAAATCTTTCTCAGGCTTCATATATCGATTCTCTTTCAAACTAACAAAAAGATGTAATATCATTTCCAAGCTTAGCGGTTTTTTAGGGTGGAAAATATTTAGCCAAGAATTTTTGTGACAGTTCTTCCTAAGTTCTAATAGATCCAGGTGCTAATGAATTTAACTAAGCCTTGGCTTTATTCCCTAATGAAAAAGGAAAATTCTAAGCCTAACAACATCATTAGACACTCCTTCATATTTAAATGTAGTACAAATTTCAAGAAAACTAGCAAGACGTAAGTTAGGAACTTATGTAGGTAATCCTCCAAATTGATTATTTTATATCATTTGGATAAAAGCAGGTTTAAGCTCAAATGAATTAGCAGCAACATCAGGATTTGGAATAGTTAAATGAAGTTCATCTGCTGTCGGACTCACATAAACTCTTAAATATCTTTGTCAATTCTCATTTATTGGATTTTCTATATTATTTTCCATTTCTTTCAAATTTTTAATTTCTCTTTGTTGTTTAATTTCTCTTTGTTGTTAATTTCTCTTTGTTGTTTTTGAATTTTTCTAATAGTACGTTCTAATTCTGAATCTTAAGGTCCTAAACTTTCAGATCCAATATTTCTCATAAACAAATAAAATAAACTAAGTAAAATTCTTTAATCTTAATTAAATTTCTTTATGTATTTTTTTTATTTTTTTAATTTTTTCTATGTTTTTATATATTTGTGTAGTATATATATATTCTCTAAATTTCCTAATTTATCAAAACTATTTAATTTAATTAAATTTTACCGTTACCATATCCGACAACGGCGCCAAAAACTTGATCCCGATTTTTTATATGTAACGATTTATGAAGTTGACACCACAACAACGCCAAAAACTTGATCCTTATATGAAAAGTAAGTTGTGTAAAATATATATAATTATTTGTAATTAATAATGGACTTCTACGTAAGTATACATATCGTTATCAAGTAATAATGGACTTTCTATTTAAGCTCCAAATATCGATCCCACAGGGAAGGTGAAAATTAGCAATGATAAATTTTACCAGGAAATTTACAGAAAATCAAACGAAATCACTGTCACTAATTTCGAATGTTGATATGCTAGCCAACCTAGATTACTTAACTATTAGCAAAATTGAAATGCAAATTTTTAATAATAACTACTAATCTATTAACTATTTTTATGTAATGAAGATTTTTTATGTTAAAAAGTATCCTTCCAACTACCATGAAATTCTGGTGAAATGAGATGAGATATATGTTTATAATATGTATTGTGGCAAATAGGAACAATTTCAATTCTATACCTTGATACATGGCATATAAAATCATTGGTTATTCTTAGGTTTAGTCTCTAAATTTGTGGCTAAGCTAGGAGGATATTGGCTCCCACTCTAGAGCTCCTACTTCCCTTCGCCTCAAGGCTAATTATCGCTTTAGTTTTTAAACACTAAGACCAAATTATGGATTTTAGTCTGTCACCATAAAGATTCTCTAATTCTACACCCAACAAATAATATTTCCCTATTTATTTGCACTTAATTTTATGAACGAATTTCTCCTTCATGATCATGAAATCAAATGTGAAATCAAATGTGATCCTCACTCTGTTGTAGAATGCATACTCCATTTCCTGGATCATATGTTTCACAACATATTCTTACAAATTAATTGACCAGATTGAAAAGTAAATTAAGTTTGGAGTTGAAAAATCATCACAATTTATTTTATATTTTAATTCTGGAACATTCATATTATCTCTTCATTTCTCCAGATCTTTGAGTAAGGGGAAAGATAGAGGAAACTACTCAGACTTCATGAGAAAGATATGAAAAAACACAAATTTCATATTTAAAATAAAGTTCACACAACACTAAATAAATAAACAAACTTATCTGGTACTCTTTCTCAAAGAAAATCCTTTGTAGCCTTTCCTTCAAAATACAAGAAGAACTCTCTCACTTTTCTCCTTTTCCAACTCTCCAACACTCTTACAGAAAGTTTCACACAAAATCTCACCACATAAAATCTAAACTATAAAATAAAAATCACTAATGGACTCTAATATGGTGGTGGAATGAAGATGGATTATGAAGAATGGCAAAATGAAGCGTGGTGGAACATTTTGGAGTGCGGAAGAGCCCCTTTTGTGATGAAATTTGGCCCCAAATAAAGGCCAATGTTGGTTCTCCAAGAGGTGCCTCAAAAAACTCTTCAAAAATCATCCAAATACATTGAACCTTCTTGAAATAGGGTCTAAACCGCCTTTGGCGCGATCGGCGCTAGTCTGGCGCCATCAGCGCTGAGTAAAAATCTTCCATCTTTCTATTGTTCTGCGCCATCAGTGCTGACCTTGGCGCTGCTCGCGCAGAGAATTCCTCAAAAATGTCATTTTGACTCCAAATTTCATCCTTTTTTTTTCTTTTTGCTTTAAGCCCTAAAAATCAACAACTTGCAAGAAAACATCAAAGTACCTTCTATTAAAGTGCAATATCACTAAAAATAAGTATAAAATATGGGGGATCTTAAAGTTGTGTGAACTTTATTTTAAATATTCTTTCTCAAGCACTTCATTTCTAGGG
The DNA here is from genome assembly GCF_001263595.1 of Phalaenopsis equestris. Taxonomy (NCBI): domain Eukaryota; kingdom Viridiplantae; phylum Streptophyta; class Magnoliopsida; order Asparagales; family Orchidaceae; genus Phalaenopsis; species Phalaenopsis equestris. The sequence continues at coordinate 8,175 of NW_018218904.1, forward strand.
TTTAGGGTACCCTAAACTAGCCACAGTGTCTCTGGTACTCTTTCTCAAACTTATCTAGTACCCTAAACCCTTAAAATGCATATATTTTTTGTGTATCATCGTGACGAACAACAACCTCAAAATCTTAGGATGGGTTAGGGCTTATATTGCTTGACATGATTGTGCAAGGGCCCAAAAAAAGTGAAAATTTATTTCAAACTAGGCAGAAGACCTCGAAGTTCTATGGCTTGGTTGTTTCATTCTATGAAGTGGTTTAGGTGGTGTAGACATGTTTTGCTATTGAAGATAGTTGTGCTGCCCACAATACTAGCTCCAAGCACTTCATCGTGGCTAGTTTAAGTTTTCTAATGTGTCAAGTTCTTATGTCAAATCAATTATTTTATAAGCTTATGGTTATTCAAATATTATGGGGGATCTTAAAGTTGATTAAAGAGACACTGGTTATGATCCTACGACTCCCTCATTTCAGCACCACTATTTTCTTTCGGATTCACTTAGTCTAAATGAATTTACTAAACTCAACTCAATGAGTTTCATACTTTCATTTAGACTGTGAAAAATCTCGTTAATAACCGTAGGTTACATCCTCCGAGGCATTCTCGATCGTCCAATAGAGACGTTTTAATTTAGTTTCAATCTTTGTTTTGTTCTTTAGTTTGATATTAAATTTTGAGTTATCTTATATTTTAAGTGTTGTGGTGGTGAATTTTAACTTATTTAATTCTTTAAATTTAGTTTTTTGGTTTCAATTTCTGTAAGACTATCTTAAAAGGTTTGGTTTTGAAATGCTGGTTGACCTTATTTTTAAACATGCAAGCAAGAAATGTGAGGCACAGAAAGGTAAATACAATAAATTAAAAGTGTACCTATCGGTTCTTTCAGTTCCTCCACCTGAAAGGTTAGCTTTGGCAACATATATATAATGTTGCAAGGAATTCAAATTGTAGTAGATGAAGCTGTAGCTACCAAACCCCATGTTATGACTTTGTTAAGTCTCTGAAGATCTTAGTGGATGACTTTAGAACAAAATATAGCAAGTTCAATATTCTCTTCAAAATATTCAAGGGATTTCAAAGTGCTCGGGGCATGGTCCTGAACCATTTTGAAGATTTCTTGATATATTTTGAGTTCATTTTGAATTTATGATATTGTTCTATTAATCATGCAAAGTTAGACTAAGGTTATCACATTGCTCAAGGAAACTTTATGTTTTTGTTACGCAAAGGCTAGGACACTCCATTAATCAATTGATGTTTCATTTAAGAGTTATGTGGGTGGGTGCCCCCAAGGTAAATCTAAGCCATTAAAGGTTTTGGTACCCTCAATTAAAGTCAAACATGTAGTACTAAAAGGTTTTAATCATCAATCAAGTTATCCTATAAATCCAATCAAATAAGTTTAAATGTCAAACTTAGGTCACTACCAAGCCATTAACAGTTATAATAAAGAAATTGGTGATTATGAAAAATTTAATTTAGGTGGTATGTATTCTTATTGAAAGATCATATCATCATCAATTTTGGGCTTAAAAATAAAAGTTTTATTTTCCTAACTCAAGCCCATCACTTGAGAATCATTTAATTTTGATCCTATTCCAAGCTATGATAATTATGGAAATTACAATTTTGTTCTTATTATCAAGAGATATCATGTGAGTTCCAACCTTTTAATCCCATCATATTTCAACCATCTAAACATAATCATTAGGATCAAAATTTTCCATTTTGTCTTTGATTAATCCTAAATTTTGATCAAGGCACCAAAATTAAAAGTTACTACTTCACCCTTGGGGCTCTCCACCTCATAACTCATTAAGCATAATTCAAATGACTTGGAGAATTTTAAAGTACCTTATTCAGGAGGTAATTATAACATCATAGGAGAATATATGATTTTTTTTAATATTTTTTTTATTTTAATTTATTTTACATATATATTTAACATAAAATATATGATTTTTTGAAATTAATTTATAAGGTTAATTAAAGTAATGATTTTTGTTTTATGTGAAAATTTTTAAAGGTTTCCTTAGGTCAAAAAAACACTTAGACAAAATTTCATGATTTTTCAAAATTAAATTCCAGTCATTATTATTTAATTATTAATCAATTCCAATAATTTAATTAAATGTAAAATAATGTTTTATTTGCTATAATTATTTTAATCTTTTTATTCAACCTCTTTAAGTTTAGAGAATTCAAAGAAACAAATTTTGTATTTTTATGATTTTCATTTTATTTATTATAATTATTTTAATGAGAAAATAAGAAAAATACATATTTATGCCTTTAAAAAATTAATTTTAACTTAGAAAATTTAGAGAAAATGTCCCAATGAGTTCTAAGTGATCAGTGAATAATTAGACACATTTTGAAATATTTTGGTAGTTTGGGATTTTTACTTATTTCTAATTTTTTTAAATTCAAAATAAAGCTAAAAAATCAAGTATTTTATCAAAAATAACTTTTGTTTTTTCTTAAGTACCCCTGATCACAAGAAACTCAGAAAGCCACTTTTTTATAATTTTTTCAAAATGTATTTAATTTAATATAATCATTTTTATACAAAAGTACAAGGTTTCTTAGAAAAATAACTTTAGTGCTCAGACTAAGTCAACTAAACTTTAAATTTTTATAGTGGGTAAACATTATTTTTATACACAATGTGGAATTGATTTTGTCAAATTTTTACTAGGATTTAATTTGCATAAATTAAAACAAGATATATACAATTAATCAATTATAGAATTGTATAAAATCATTCAAACCATCATGACATTTTTCCTATGCTTCTCTAACCATAGAAAACCTACTAAAATTATTTTCATAATTATCCAAGTGTTAATTTAATTTATATAGTTAAAATAAGCCAAATTAGCCATTCTAACTTGAAAATTAGGGTTAGAAGCATAGAGATGCTCTCTAACTTTGAAAAAGTCGGAGAACATAGCCCTTGTCACAAGGAATGAACCCTAAAATTTCAAGCCATGGTGATCAATGCTTGATCATAATGAATTAAAATACTCTAGAGAGTATTTAATAAATTAAAAATCAGAGAGTCAACAAATAATCTTCATTATTAGTCTACATTTCTCCTCTATTCACTGAATAAAAGGGTATTTTTATTTTTGAGAAAAAGAGTATTTTTATTTTCTTTTATGATTTTTTTATATAAAGATATGGATTTTTAAAGTTTAGGCATTAAAATTAATTCAAATAATCCTAATTTTTCTACTTAAACCAGTCAGCACAAACTCATCCTCGTCCCCTCTGAACTTTACACGCAGTGCTATGCGGTTTGACGCCGCCAACAACTTAGTCACTTCGTCAGCCTGCTGTTCATGCACCAAGAGTCTGTTCAGCTTGATCTCTTTCTTTTATCAAATACAAGTGTGATCGAACGACATCCGTTCATCGTCTTCAAAGGAACAGACTTCAGAACCGTCCACACTAAAACCTTAAGATATCAAGCTAGACTCAACCAAATCACTTCGGGTTTGTTTCTAAATCTTCAACTCAAGATGAATCTATTCACATAGTTAATCAAGAATGAAATCAAGCCATTACACAAGATTTATCAAAAGAAGATCGGTTTAGGGTTTAGGCTCAATACCTTTGTCTGAGAAAGAAGGCCTCAATCAGATGGTTGTAGTAGCTTTGAATGGACCCAAGGAACCTCTAGATGAGTTCTCAAGCTGTGGTGAATTTTGTAGCTATGATTTCGATCAAGCTCAATTTTAGGTGTTAGCCTAGAGCAATTTTAAAGGCTTTTCTAGGAAGGGGCTTTTGTGGGGAATCAACTCCTCTCACTCTAGTGATGGTGTAGGCACAGTTAATTGGAGATTTGTAGACTATGGAGGTGTGCGGAAATCTGGTCTAGTTTTAGAGCAAATTGCAATGAAAAATTTTCTCTGTGGAGTGGTTGTTAGTGGCTGAAAGCAATGTGATTGATCTTATGAAGGTTTGAAAAATCTGGTTAGATTTTGACAGAGTTACCCCATAGTTTCAAGCTCTCTCCCCTTTAACCACGGAGAGCTCAATTTATGGCCATGGCTTCCTAGTGGAGCTCACAGCTTGACATTCGGTGCTAAAACTTGTTGAGCTGGAGGGAAGAAAGGCTCTAATGGCCAATGGGACTTTGCCGACTCAGGGAGGTTTAATTTTCAGTTTTGGCCTTTTGGGGCTCCCTTGAGTAGGCTGTTTTTGGTGGCTGAGGTGGTGGCTGGCTAGAGTTCACTCACTTATGGGCTCAAGGAGGTCAAAGGGTGCTTTATGATGGTTGAACACTAATGGTAAGGCATGATTGCAAAGATATTTGAGTTTAGGCCAAATATGGGTGAAATCCCTTAAATCAAGGGACCATTTGTCCATAGCTCACATAGGTATGCTAGGTGAGTCTAGCCCAGTCACTAGGGTCTACTTGATGGCTATAGAAGCTTTAGTTTGATCAATTTGGCATGGCTATGTCAATTTTGGTGCATGGGTTCAATTTGGGTCTAATTGTCTTAAAGTTTGGTTTGGGTTATGCTAGACATGATAATGAGTCCAATTGATAGAGTGATTTGGTTTGGATGATTGTCACGGAGATTTTAAAAAATATTTGGACATGTTTTGAATTGATTTGGAGGTTCAATTTGAGGGATTTTGGGCACTTGATCAATTTTAGGGGTGTTGGGTTAGACTTGGCTTTAGGATAGGTTAGAGTTGTGCTAAGTCAAAATTTATGGTTCGATCTAATGTGGGTCATTGTTATGAAGTGTTTTAGATAGAAATTATGTGGAAATTTTGGGGTTAGGGAGTTCAAATTTGTTGAATTTTGGGACATAGCCAATTTAGGGAAAAATTGAAGATTTTAGTCCAAGTTGGTTTTGGGTGAAATTGAGGCTTGACCAAGGCCAATTGAGGATTCAATTTGATGTGTGGAAATGTTTCAAAGAGTTAATGATGAACAATTTGGGAAATTGGATATATTTGGGGGTTCAATTGAGAGGGATTTTGATTTTGAGTTAAATTGGGCCGTTTTGATTTGAGTTAAAATTGAACTCAAATGTAGATCAATTGGGCTTGGATTTGGTTTAAATCAAGCTTGAACATGATGAATTTTAGTTTAAAATTGGAATTTGGGAATATTGGGACCAAATTGATGAACATTTGGGGTGAATTTGGGGAAATTAGGCCTTTGAGGGCAATTTGGGGCTTTTGGTCAAAATAGGTCAAATTGGCCAAATTAGGCTGAGTTGAAGAGTCCAAATTAGTTTTGAGGACATTTGAGATTATTTTGGATGTTTTGGGTGAAATTGGGAATTTTGGTCAAATTTGAGGTTTGGTGGTGCTTTGATAAATTGGGTAGATTTGGGGGGCAAATGGCTAAGTTAGGTATTTTGGTGAAATTGAGGTGCCAACAACCCTATTTGAGCTATGGACCAATGGAATCTCTATTTCATTCCTCAAAGTACTTGTCTTATCTAAACCCTAGCCTAAGGCTAGTTAGTCTTAGGGACCATCTACATGAGTCTCCCAAAAGATAAAGGGATCAAGATCAACAAGCTTTGGGTTTAGGGTTGTGAGTAGGGTGAAAGTGTGTGAAAGTGTGTGCACTAGCTAAAGACAAACACCTAGAGGGTTGAACCTAAGGCCATACAATCTAATGGGGACTCCCCTTGAGCTCCCCCATATTGGCCCCACCTACTAGATGCAAGTGTTTAAGACTAATATATGGAACTTCAAGTTGAACATTGAAGTGTTTAGAGTTTCTAATGGTATGGGTTCATTTTCTAGTCCTCTAGAAATACTCAACTTAAAAGTCCTATGGCTACTAAAGAGGAAAGAGCTAGACCTCAACGAAAAGTGAGGTCAACAAATGGACCCCCAATAGGTGTGGTGTGCATGACAAGCACATCACACGTATTGGCGTCGACCGATGAGATAAATAAAACCAACACAGACTTCTAAGTCAACAAACCTAGAATGAAGTGTAAATATGAGTGATAGTTGTTTCCACTGGTGAGTAACAGATACTCTTGTTGGGGAAAAAAAAGAAGATTTTGGGGACAATCATCATGCAAACCGGCAGTCCCAGGGAAGACTCTATTTGAATTGAATATCACAAAAATTTAGTTTATATTTCAATTTAAAATTTTAAGGATATGAAATCATGCATGAGGAAACTGGATTAATTGGAAAACACAAGCGTAGAGAAGGGAATAGGGCGTCAAAACCTACCTCGAATGCAAAAATGGGAATATGGCGTCAAAGCCTACGCCGAATGCAAAGATGGGAATAGGGCGTCCAAGCCTACCCCGAATGTAGAGATGGAAATAAGGCAAAGAGCGCCAAAGCATAACCCAAAGGTGAAGATGAGAATAGTGCATCAAAGCCTACGTCAAATGCAAAGATGAGAATAGGGCGTCAAAGCTTATCCCAAATGCAAAGATGGGAATAGGGCGTCAAAGCCTACCCCAAATGCAAAGATGGTAATATGGCATCCAAGCCTACCCCACATGCAATTATTTACAGTGGAGCATAAAGATTAAAGAGATTTGCAAGGAGTAAAAGACTTTAAGAGAATGTGAAGAAATTGGTGCAGACGAGGATATTCGTGCCACACAAGCAAAGAGTAAGAAATTGATCCCAAAAAATATAACTGTGTAAAATTTATAAAGTTGACTTCGCTTTGCAACGACACCAAAAACTTTATGTGGCATTTTATGAGTAAGAATGTTAAGCACTTAATGTTGAGCTTCTATGCAAGTATACATATTATTATCAAGTAATATAGAAATTACTATTTAAGTCCCAAATATAGATCCGACGAGGAAGATTTAAATTTGAAATGATAAATTAACTAGGAAATTCATAGAAATAAAATAAAATTGATATAACTAATTTCAAATATTTTAGATACTATCATAACTAAATTATTAACTACTAGCAAAATTTAAATGCAAAATTTTAAAAAGTAACTACTAAATTATGCTTATATGATGAAGTTTTCTAATATGAAAAAGCATCATTCCCACTACTATGAGTTTTTGGTGAAATGAGATGAGATAAATGGTTTAAATATCTATTGTTCCAAATAAAAGCAATTTAAAATCTCTACCCTGATTCAATGTTATAGAAAATCATTGGCTAATCTCAAGTTTAGTCCTTAAATCCGTGGCTAGGCTAGAAGGATACTAGTTCTCACTGTAGCACTCTCACTTCCCTTCCATTGAAGGCTAACTCTTGCTTTAGTTCTTAAACACTAAGACCAAATTAGGGATTTAAGTCAGTCACCCTAAAAATCTCCAATTCTACGCCCAACAATGTATATTTCTCTATTTATTTGCACTTAATTCCATGAACGAAATATTCCTTCATGGAATTAAATGTGATTCTGACTCTGTTGTAGAACTCATACTCTATTTCCCGGATCATATGTTTAACAACATATTTTAACAATTCAATTGGCCTGATCAAAAAGTAAATTAAGAACGAAGTTGAAAAATCATCACAATTGATTTAATATTTTAGCATTGGCAAATCAAAATTATCTCTTCATTGCACCATATCTCCGAATAGGGAGAAAAATAAAAGAAACTACTCAGACTTCATGAGAAAGATACAAAAAAACACAAAATTCATATATAAAAGAAAGTTCATACAGCAATAATAAACAAACAACACTTATCTGAAACTCTTTCTCAAAGCAAATCCCTTGTAGTCTCTCTTGGGAAATATAGGAAGAAGAAATCTCTCACTTATCTCCCTCTCCAACACTCTTAGAGAAGATTTCACACTTAAACTCAACACAAAAAATCAAAACTAAAAATAAAATAAATGACTAATGGACTCTAAGCGGCTATATGGAATGTGGAATATCGTGGAAGAGAGTGGAAAACAGTTGAAGTGTGCGAAGGGGCGCAAAGGGAGTGGTCTTTTATGATCAATTTTTTATTTAAATAGATCATAATGTCTGTTTTCCAATATGTGCATCAAAAAACTCTTCAAAAAGTGTTCAAATTTGTCAAACCTTCTAGAAATAAGCCTGCAGCGACATTGGCATCGTCGGCGCCCATTCTAACACCGTCAGCACTAGTGGCCATTTAATTAAATTTGTGCTCTCTATCAAATGGCACCGTCAGCGCCCAGTCTAGCGCTGTCGGTGCTGAATATTTCTTCAAAACTCCATTTGAACTCCAAATTCCATCCTTTTTGCTTCCTTTTTGCTTTAAATCCTAAAAATCAACAACCTGCAATAAAACATGGAAAATAGCTTCATTTAAAGTGTAATAATCACCAAAAATGAGTATAAAATATCGGTCTAAAAATGCATATATTTTTAGTGTATCAAAATCCCCCAAACTTAAATGTTACTTGTCCTCAATTAACTCTTTTACTACAAGAAAATATGACTCATGGCATAGATTTTAACATCTAGATTTCCATATTTTGGTCCACTAAATACAATAGTATGGCTTAATAAAAATGTAAAATAACTCTAGTTAATACTAAAGGTATGTGAATATCTAGTAGTCAAGCCTAATATTTTTTATTCTCTATTCTTTTCAAGGAAAATTGCAAATTATTCATATTAAAGCGACTTAGAATATCCATATGAAAAGGAACTTCATGAAACTTTACGGAACTTCATGAAAAGGAACTTCATGAAACTTTACTAGTAAATATGCTAATATTGAGATAGAAGTTTAGAAAATATAGCCAAGCCTTCTTCTTTAAGTTGATTCAAGTGAAGCCAATTTTTCATTAGGCAGCTACTCAAGCTTCTCCTCACATATTTTTCTTTTCTTTACTTTTCTTTTCTTTTCTTTTCAGGATCATTTTCAATCCTTTTTCTTTTCTTAGCTTTCTTTTTTTTATGTGAGGATTACTATATCTGGATAGTCTTTAATGATTTTGAATTTCACTATCCTCATCTTAAAGTTAAAAACTTTTCACATTCATTCACTTTATAAAAGATTTTTAATACTTCAAAAATACAAATTCCTTTACTTACAATAGAAAAACACTATCTTATTCTATCATACCAAATATCTTAATCTCTTAAATTAACCTTTATTATTAAAAAATTTCACTTAACTTTACTACATATTTAGAAAAATAAATATCGTTATCTATAGTTACTCTCCAATATCAAAGGTCATGTTAAATTTTAAAATATTTTGTAATATAGTTAATTGAGGACAAAAAAATTAAGTTTGTTTTCTTTAAAAAGGAATTTTTCTTTCCCCCAAAACTTAAATTTTTAAAAGATTTAGCATGAAAAACTGAAAAAATAAAGAGTGAAAGAAAACATTTAATATTAACAACATTACTAAAATGATTTCTAATGAAAAAAATAATTTCACAATCCTACTGTCCACAATACAACATATTATTTAAAATAAAGTGTCATACTCTCAAAATAAACAGTCACAACAATGAATTACAACCAAACATAAAATTAACAAAAATCTAACTAAAACATCACCAATCATCATCTTCTTCTTCTTCCACATCCAAATTTTGCTACTGATATGGAATAAAAACCAGTAGTAAACTGAACTGAGTTGTCACCCCTCGTGTATCTGACTATCGCATCATCATAAGCAGCATCATAATCAAACTTTTGTTTTGTCAAATCATCATTGTGTGCATTTTTGGCCTCCATATTTTCCATTCTACTTTCCATTCTCAAGATATCTTCCTGTTGGATCATAATCTGCGCCATAACTTCCTGTAGAATTGGGGTACTAGAAGTGGTGGTACTTGAAGTAGAAGGAATATCTCTGGTCCTACTTCCAAATCTCTATCCAACATGAGATTCATAAGTCTTAATATTGGCTGGCCCAATAGGTTTTAGAGGTTCAATCATCTCCTCATGCATTCTAAAATCAACTCTTGCCTGTTCACATAGTTTGAAGCTTAGGGTAGGGTGTGCTAAACCACCAGTAGTGTCTCCCAAAGCAATAGAACAAGTGTTTTTATAAACAATAGATCCTACATCTATCCTTCTAAAGTAGTGTTAGGCCTTAGATACTACATTTAACATAGAAAGAGGAAAGTTTACCTTAACATCATTTTTCACCTTCCAAGCTCCTATTCCTTCTGTAAGAAACGAAATAACTTTTTTTAAGGCCTCATTTGTGGCAGAAAATTATTTGTACTGTCAGTTATACACATCCTCTAACTGATAAAGTTCATTAATTTTCCCTCGAGTAAATTCCACCATTTTCCCACTAACAAAAATGTAGACTTCAAACGTTTTCTTAAATTTGGCATAGAACTCCATCACTACACTAATAATAGCCTCTGCAGTAAAATAACAAAAATTCTTCCACTGTCGAATATTGATTAATCTTTTGACTTCTCCACCTGAATTTTTAAATGCTCGTTCTGGAATTACTTTCTTAGTTTCAAGTAGACTATTGAAACAAATGTTAGCCTTATGGTTGACAAACTTTTATTCATCAAAATCCACCTTTCTCTTTCCTTTGCTCATTCTAGGTGCCATGGTAAATCTAAGAAAATTTTATAAAATCAAAATAAATTCCCAAAAATTCCAAAAATCACAATGTGGAACATTTTAAACTTAAATCTACTAAGTAAGAGTTCTTCACCAAAGGAATTTCACCAAGGATTTTCTCAAAATCTTCTAAAAATTTTAAGATTTTGGTTATCGGCAATGTAAGATAAATCCATGGTGAAAATAAAAAATTTTGAGTTCAAAGTGTAGCTCTTACCTAGAGAAGATGAAATCAGAACTTCCTTTGCCTTAAAATCACCTCATAAAATCACCTCAAATCCAATCCTTTGCCTTAAAATCACCTCAAATCCAAGAAATAGTAAGTCTTAGGTGCAAAAACCAGAGGTTGAAGGTGACCAAAATGGTAAAAATTGTGTTTTTATTGTGCAAATCATGAATTTTAAAGGGTTTGGGTGGTTTTTAGGTCCAGGGCGCTGTCGGCGCCCATGCCGTCAAAATCGGCGCCAGTGGCCAAAAATTCACTTTTTTGATTTTCACAATTTTCAACTTTCTTTCAGTTCACTCTAAAGTCTATTTAGTCTTTTTTGTACACTAATTTTCATCTTAAAATAATTTACAAACAAAACCAAACTAACTTTTATATATGAAAATACACATTTTACAAATACATTTTTCTAGTCACACTTTCACATACATAAAACAAACTAAATTATAATTCATCGTTGAAATCAAGCCACAACACTATAACGCTGACATAAAACTATACACAAAATTAAAGTTAATAAAGTTCTGATGCAAAGAAAAGTAAATTAAATCCACACAATCACATTAAAAACATAATTACTTTAAAATTGTAGAGAGTCCAACTTCTTCATTTATTTTGTTTCATCTTCAGTACTTTCTCCTCCTCTAATATCTCCCATAGACTAGTAATGGATGTACAAATTGTAGCAAACATCTGCACCAATCCCGCTTCAATTGTTCCAGTATGATCAAAGTTATCCTTCATCCTCCAATCCATCCTCCAAGTTATCCTTCATCCTCCAATCTTGGTGATCGAAAAGGTAGTTAAGATTTCCTATTGCATTCATAATACTCTGAAGTTCTGTTTATATTTACTTCATTTTATTCTCCAAAGCTATTGAACATCCAACTATTTGTGGCATTAATGGTGTTGAAGCATCTGATTAACGATCCAAGATAACATCTAATGCTTAATTCCCATTCCAAATATAATTGTCATCAAAAGGAATCACGGACTCCTAAGGTAATAATACTTTCTCCCAACTTTCATATGCACTTGAGATTGACTGCAAAGTAAGAAAATTATGGAAGGATGCCTCAATCCTATTGGCCCATTTAAAATAAAACCCATAATAGATTTGAAAATAATCGATATCACATCAATGGGCTTTTCCATTTGAATGCAATAATTTAAAATGACACTTTATTTTGTAACTCTACTAATCTTCATGATAGGGAGTACTTTTGCAGATATGAACAGATGTCATTATTTTGATATTGAATTAAGCAGTTAAGTGGAGAAACTAACGTATCCCTCATCTTGATTTCCCAATTATCATTTTCATCCGTCAAAAAGTTATATACATCTTGCATCATATCTCTCGTTGGGATAAAATTTGTATAATGACAAATTGGAATGTTTTCTATCATATTGTTTTCTATGTTTTCTATCATATAAAAATCATTAATTCGAGTTGAAGTAAATGGTACAGCCTTACATCGAACAAAGATGACTCATTGGGTAATTCCGTGTAAGTTAGCATAGAATTCCTTTACTACTGGTACAACAACTTCAATGGTAGTGTAGCATAGAACTTCCTAATATCTTTGTACAATGATTTTCTTAATCTATGAACTTGGATTACTCAATCCATGATTGACAAAGCCTCTATCCTTGATAAGTCTCTTTTTTGTAATGACTTTGTCGTATAATCTCTGTGCGACAAAACTGATAAACTTTCTTCAATTGAAAACTCCATACCTGAAAGTATTTATGGAATTGGAAGCCATGAATTTCAAAATTTAGAAGTTTCTGGTTGTCAAGGAAGTTTTTAGGCCTTTAAAAATACCTCTCGGTGATTATTTAAGCGTGCAATCTAGCCAAAGTCTGCCACATTCATCTTGAATGCGTGGAACTGCTCGGGACATCGTCGGTGCTCTTATGGCACTGTAGTTGCCATGGTCTCTATAGATGGGCGTCATCAGTGTTAGAGGCCAAAACTACGTCTCTTATTTTTTATTCAATTCGATTCCAAATTTTTCCTCCAATTTTAATATTTTTCTTAATTTATGATATATAAAATTGTGCATGATTCAAAAATATTATTATTTCTTAAAAACACTAATTAAACAAAATATTAATATATATATATATATATATATATGTTTGTATGTATATATATATATATAGGTTGCCTCCCACAAAGCGCTTGGTTTAACTTCGTCAGCCTCACGCAGCATTGTTTCAATCAGGATGACTTAATATCAATATTTCTTTCAATTGTGGCATGTGTCCTTCATAATAATGTTTCAATCGATGCCCATTAACATTAAATATATTTCCAGTTTTAATATCTTTAATAACAACAGTTCCATAATATTAGACTTTAATTACTTTAAATGGTCCTAACCATCTGGATTTTAGTTTTCCCAGAAATAATCTAAAGGGTGTATTATATAATAAAACCTCTTATTCAGGTTCAAACTTCTTTTTAATAATCTTTCGATCATGCCACAATTTCATTTTTTTTATAGATTTTTGCATTATCATATGCTTTAATTCTAATCTTCTCAAGTTCATTGAGTTGCAATAATATTTTACCACCAGCATCTTTTAGAGTAAAATTAAATTCATTAATAGCCCAAAATGCTTCATGCTCCAATTCTACTGGTAAGTGGCATGTTTTTCCAAAAATAAGTCTATTTGGGGACATTCCTATAGGAGTCCTATAAGCAGTTCTGTATGCCCATAACGCAGTATCTAATCTAACAGACCAATCCAATTTATATGGATTTACAGCTTTTTCTAAAATTCATTCTATTTCACGATTTGATATCTCTGCTAGACCGCTGGCCTGAGGATGATAAGCAGTAGAGAATCTATGCATAATATCATATTTTTTGATCAATTTCTCGATTCTCTTATTTCTAAAATGGGATCCTCCATCTGTAATAATTACTCTTGACATTCCACATCTTGTAAAAATATTTTTATTTAAAAATTTAGAAACACACAGAGCAACACATTTAGGTACAACATCAGCTTCAATCCATTTGGACATATAACCAACAACAAGTAATATACATATAAATTTCCAACTGAATGCATACATGGTCCCATAAAATCTAATCCCCGTACATCAAAAGTTTCAACTTCCAATGTGTAATTTAGAGACATTTCATTTCTTCTAGAAATATTTCCTACTCGCTGACATCAATCGCATGTTTTAATGTATTCATTAACATCTGTAAAAAGAGTAGGTCAATAAAATTCAGCTTGCAAAATTTTATGTGCAATTCTATTTGTTCCAAAATGTTCTCCGTAAAATGTCCTCCAAATTCAGAATCATGACATCTTTCAATTAATTGTTGAGTTTCTTCATAAGGCACACACCTTATAACAATTAGATCGTTACATTGTTTATATAAATATGGGTCATCCCATAAATAGAATTTTGAATCATATATAAATTTCTATAATTGTTGATTCTTAATATCAGGTGGTCACTTACAATATAATTTACTATATCGGCAAATCGCTGTATATTCATTTCATCAATATTATATAATTGTTCATCAGGGAAATTTTCTAAAATTTCATTTGTAAAATTAGTTAATATTTCTTTTTCTAGTCTAGACAAATGATCAGCTATTTGATTAGCATTTCTCTTTCTATCAATTACAATAAAATCAAACTCTTACAATAGAAGTATCCATCTAATTAATCTTAATTTAGCTTTTTTATTTTGCATCAAGTATTTTATAGCAAAAATATCTGTAAGCACTGTACATTTGGTTCCAATCAAGTAAGGTCTAAATTTATCAAAGGCATAAACAATAGCTAATAACTCTCTTTCAGTAGTAGTGTAATTAAATTGAGCATCATTTAGAGTTTTAATAGCTTAATATATTACTTTAAAAACTTTGTTGTGACTTTGTCCTAAAACAACTCTAATAGCATAACCACTAGCATCACACATTATTTCAAATGGTTTCTCCCAATCAGATGGAACTATTACAGGTACAGTGATTAATTTTTCTTTCAATAATTCAAATGCTTTTATACATTCCTCATTAAAATCAAATTTTGTATCTTTTCTTAAAAGTTGGCATAATGGCTTAGTTTTTTTTTTAAGAAAATTTTATATAAAGCCTCTAGAAACCAGTATGTCCTAGAAAACTTCTTACCCCTTTAACCATAGTAGGAGGTGGTAATTTTTCAATAACTTAAATTTTTACAGGATCTACTTTCATGCCATTTTTAGAAATATTATGCCCAAGTACAATTCTTTTGGCAACCATAAATTGACATTTTTCCTAATTTTGTATTAGTGTGATTTTTTCACATAATTCCAGAACTTTTTCTAAACTATTTAAACATATTTCAAATGAAGTCCCAAATACAGAAAAACCATCCATAAATACTTCCATTCCATATGTAATGAAATTACTAAAAATTGACCTCATACATTTTTAAAATGTTGTAGGCGCATTGCATAGTCCAAAAGACATTCTACGAAAAGTAAATGTTGTATAAAGGCTTGTAATTGCTGTCTTCTTTTAATCCTCAGAAGAAATTGGAATTTCATTATACCCGGTATATCCATCTAAAAGGTGGTAATATTTGTTTCCAGCTAATATATCTAACTTTTGGTCTAGAAAGGGTAAAGGAAAGTGATCTTTCCTGGTGGCCATATTTAATTTTCTATAGTCTATACAAATTTGCCAACCAGTAACTTGTCTTATTGGAATTAATTCATTTTTCTCATTTACTTAAACGGCCACTCCTCCTTTCTTTGGAACATAATGAATTGGACTCGCCCAACCACTGTCTGAAATAGGATATATAATTCCAACATCTAACCATTTTAAGATTTATTTCTTAACAACTTCTTTCATTGTTGGGTTTAATCTCCTTTGAGGATCATACTTGGGGTTTCAGTTCTCTTTTATATTGTTCATCTAATGGAATTTTGTGCATACAAATTGAAGGACTAATTTCTCTAATATCTACTAAAGTCCACCCAAAAGTCTTTTTATATCTGTTCAACATTTCTATTAATTTTTGTTCTTGAATTTCAGTTAACTCAGAAGATACAATAGCAGACAATGTAGATGATTCTCCTAATAACACATATTTTAAATGGGCAGGTAATACTTTCTATTCAAGTTTAGGTGGTTCAATACTTAAAGGAATAAGATTTTTATTATCATTTTCCAACAAAACTAAAGTTTCAAATTGGTCCTTAATATAATCTAAATTTTCTTCTTTTATTTCATTCTAATTCTCACTAAAATCTTCTTGCCTTAATTTTTCTTCAAACACTTCCATAAATTTCTCATCACTAAGATAATCAATAACTTCCATTCTAAAAGATTCATTATCTTTTCTATTGTAGGATATTTCAAAGCTTTTGCAATATTACATGTTACTTCTTGATCATTAACTCTCATTATTAATTCTCCGTTTTGCACATCTATCATAGCTCTCCCTGTTGCAAGAAATCGTCTCCCCAAAATAATAGGAAACTCTTTATCTTCCTCCATATCTAATACTACAAAGCCTACAGGAAAAATAAATTTATCCACTCTTACTAATACATCTTCTATAACTCCTTTAGGATAGGTTATTGATCGATCAGCTATCTAAACATTTATAGTAGGGGAAAGCTCTCCTAAATCTAAACGTTTAAAAATTGATAGAGGCATAAGATTGATACTAGCTCCTAAATCACATAAGACATTTCCAAATAACTTTTCATCAATTGCACAAGGTATAATAAAATTACCAGGATCTTTTAACTTTTCATAAAGCTTTTTCTGAATAATAGCACTACACTCTTCACCTACACTCTTCAACACTCTTCACTGAGTGCAATGGTCTCATGATCTGCAAACTTCATTTTCTTGTTTAGTATATCTTTCATAAATTTCACATAAATTGGCATTTGTTTCGAAGCCTCAATTAAGGGAATGTTTATCATTACTTTTTAAGGATTTCCAAAAATTTCATAAATCATTTGTCTTTATTCTCTGCTTCAATCGTTGAGGAAATGGAGGTTGTGGTTTTTCTAAAGAAACTTGTAGTTGTTCATTTTCATTGTGGTCACTTTCAGTCTCGTCCTTCTCCTCATCAACTTCAGTTTTTCTTTGGATTCTTATTTTAACTTCTTTTTCACTTCATAATTGAATAGCTTGAATTTGCTCCTTATTTTGATCTTTTGGATTAACTTCCACAGTACTCGGAGGATTTCTTGAAGGTCTGTTACTAAGTGCAGTAGCAATATGTCCAAATTGATAATTAATATTTCTAATAGATGAACCTTAATTTTGTATTTGATTTCCCATATTCAACATTAATTCTTCCATCATCAACTTCTTTTCCTAAACTTGTGGGTTAGGGTTAGAGTTAAATTCAAGAGGATAAAGAGTTAAATTTAGGGTTAGAGTTAAATTCAAGAGGATAATAATGTTCATAATTAGGATTTCTTTGTTTTTTTAAATTTCTTGAGTGATACACAGAATTAATATAATTATTTGAACTCAAATAGGGTGATTTTTCCATCCAGTGTTGTAATAATAGGAATAGGGATTGTTATTTTGATTATTTATAGCATTCAAAGTTTCATAAGATGATTGAGTTTCAATTATCTGTCCATGCAAATTTTCTTCTAATAATAGTGGTATTTGAGAATAGTTCACTCCAATTTGATCAAACTTTTTCGATATGCTTCATCAAAAGGTCTTGACATTAGAGATCCTCCTGCAACAACATCTATAATAGATCTAAGTGATCATACTAATCCACTGTAAGAAGTTTGAATTATTAACCAATCTGGTGAAGCATAGTGTGGACATTTTCTAAGGAGATCCTTAAATCTTTCCCAAGATTCATATATCAATTCCCCTTAAAACTAAAAAAAAGATGTAATATCATTTCTAACCTTGATAGTTTTTTAGGGTGGAAAATAATTAGCCAAAAATTTTTGTGATAGTTCTCCCCATGTTCTGATAGATTCAAGTGCTAATGACTTTAACCAAGCTTTAGCTTTATCCCTTTAGTGAAAAAGGAAAAAGTCAAAGCCTAACAGCATCACTAGACACTCCATCATATTTAAAAGTAACAAATATTTCAAGAAAACTAGCAAGATGTAAGTTAGGATCTTTAGTAGGCGTTCCTCTAAACTCTTTAATTTGTACCATTTAGATAATAACATGTTTAAGCTCAAATGAATTAGCACAACATTAGGATTTTGAATAGTTAAGTAAAGTTCATCAGCTGTAGGACTAGCATAATCTTTTAAAGGTCTTTGTCGATTTTCATTTATTTGATTATCTATGTTATTCGCCATTTTGTTCAAATTTTCAATTTCATTTTGTCATTTTCGAATTTTTCTAATAGTACATTCTAATTCCAAGTCATAAGGTACTAAAACTTCAGATCCAATATTTCACATAAACAAAAATAATAAGCAAAGAAAAAATTCTTAAAAGTACTCTTAAATATATATAGTTACATATTTTTCTGAATTGTTAAGAACGTGATCCCGAAAAATATAGTTTTCTAAAATTTATAAAGTTGACTCCGCTTTGCAACGGTGCCAAAAACTTGATGTGATAATTTATGAATAAGAATGTTAAGCACTTAATGTTGGGATTCTACATAAGTATACCTATCGTTATCAAGTAATATAAGACTTTCTATATAAGTCTCAAATAACAATCCCACAAGGAAGGTTTAAATTTAAAATAATAAATTAACTAGAAAATTCACAGAAATAAAACAAAAGAAATAAAACTAGAAAATTCACAGAAATAAAACAAAATTACTGTCTCTAATTTTGAATGTTTGAGGTACTATCAGAACTAAATTACTAACTAATAGCAAAATTTAAATGCAAAGTTTAAAATAGTAACTACTAAACTATGTTTATGTGATGAAGTTTTCTAATATGAAAATACATATTTCCCACTACAATGAGTTTTTGGAGAAATGAGATGAGATAAATAATTTAAATATGTATTGCGCCAAATAGGAGCAATTTTAATTCTCTACCCTGATTGAATGTTATAAAAAATCATTGGCTAATCTCAAGTTAGTCCCTAAATACGTGGCTAGGCTCGGAGGATATTGGCTCTCACTCCAGAGTTCTCACTTCCCTTCCCCTAAAGGCTACCCCTAAAGGCTAACTCTCACTCCTAAAGGCTAACTCTCACTTTAGTTCTTAAACACTGAGACCGAATTGGAGATTTTAGCCTGTCACCCTAAGAATCTCCAATTTTATGCCCAAAAATGTATATTTCTCTATTTATTTGCAGTTAATTCCCTGAATGAAATACTCCTTCATGGAATTAAATGTGATTCTCACTCTGTTATATAACTCATACTCCATTTTTCTTGATCATAAGTTTGACAACATATTTTAACAATTCAATTGGCTAAATCAAAAAGTAAATTAAAACAAAGTTGAAAAACCATCTTAATTTATTTTTTTATTTTAACATTGGCACATCCAAGTTATCTCTTCATTTCACCATATTTCATAGTAGGGAGAAAGATAAAGGAAACTACTCAGACTACATGAGAGAGATACAACAAAATACAAATTTCATATTTAAAAGAAAGTTCATACAATAGTAACAAACAAACAACACTTATCTGAAACTCTTTCTCAAAGCAAATCCCTTGTAGCCTCTCTTAGAAAATGTAAGAAGAAGAAATCTCTCACTTCTCTCCCTCTCCAATACTCTTAGAGAAGAATTCACACTTAAAATCACCACAAAAACTCAAAATTATAAAGAAAATAAATGACTAATGGACTCTCAATAGCTATATGGAATGTGGAATAGCGTGGAAGAGAGTGGAAATCGGTTGAAGGATGCAAAAGGGGCGCGAAGAGGGGGTGGTTTTTTCTGATCAATTTTGACTCTAAATAAAGCCTAATGTCAGGTTTCCTATAGGGGAATCTAAAATAGGTGAATCTAAAAAATCTTCAAAAATCGTCCAAATTTGTCAAATTATCTAGAAATAGGGTCTGCACTGATAATGGCACCATCGACGCCCATTCTGGCACCGATGGTGCCAGTGGCTATTTAATTAAATCTACGCTCTCTATCAAATGGCACTGTCGGTGCTGAAAATTTCTGCAAAAACTCCATTTTGACTCCAAATTCTATACTTGTTGCTTTCTTTTGCTTCAAGTCCTAAAAATCAACAACCTACAATAATGCATGAAAAATACCATCCTTTAAAGCGCAATATCACCAAAAATGAGTATAAAAAATGGGTCTAAAAATGCATATATTTTTGTTGTATCAGGAAGAAAAGAGTAACAGACCTCAAACTTGAGGAAAACAGACTCGAGCAAATTTATTTTTGGTGATATTTATTTAATTATTAAAGTACACATTTTCTTAAAAAAAGAAATTTAATTTTCATTGGTTGATTTTTTAAAAAGAATATGTTATTTAAATTTTGTTATCATCAAGTTTTTTATTATCTTGTTCTTTGTTCATCATATTTTACAACTTACTTATGGTTCTACGGCTCTTGATCTATCGCACAAACGGTCAATTCAACTAACAAACTGAATTCTGAAGGTAACTTCATTGCATTGCCTTAAATATGTATTACAAGCTGAAAGTATGTTGAAACTATCACAAGACAGAACGCTTGAAATAATCTAAAAATATCATATTTTGAATAAATGTCTGATGCAGAGTACATCTAAAATATCGCATGTCATGTCCGCTATTCTAATACAGTATAAAAAGCGACAACTGACTATCCATCTTACTGACTATTTGTCTGTCTTGTGAGGCGAGCGAATGATCAAGATGACCTACTAAGCCACACTCCGAGATAATAATTTCTCTTTGCCTGTACTTAGAGGTACAACCATCTCATAGCTAGTATTGTTGAAGCTCCTCAAATTTTGGATCCAGTCGGAATCCATACAACATCTTGTTCTCTTCCATATTTCTCAATGTAATGGAAACTCTGCATTTTGGCACTCAAGGATTGCAGTGCTTTGCTAGATTGGCTCTGTTTCCCTTCATAATTATAACAGAACCCACCGGTAGTGGAATTTCAACTGATGCTCTGAACTCACGGGGTCTGACAACATCAATTTCTCTTCCAAACAGAATATTGCTTTTGCTTATGACCGAGACCTTGCAGAAAGGTCAAAATCATGGTGATCTATCTGTGGGGGAATATAGTCTCCAACTTTGTAAATGTTAATAACACAACTGTTCGGAGTGCAGTCTGCTGGTAGCACACTCCATCAGAACATCCTTTTTATCATCCACTTTATTGTAGGAGGCAATGGATCTACCTAGTCGTGTCTTAAAATTCCTGGGGGGTTCCCTTGCCTATCCTTGGAGAAATTGTAGTAACAACCACATTGGATGGTTATCTTGCTTTTTCCACGCATCCACTTTTTTGGTTATGAATAAGTTCTCTCCATTTTGCAGACTAGCTTAACATCTGTCTCTCAGGTTGAATACGCAGTCAAGAATCCTTCTTTCATCTCTGGTGTATAGCTCCAGACCTTTCAGTATATTGACAAATTTTCCTTGAAATTCTTTGTAGAATTAAAATTCTCTCGTCTTTACTTTTCTTATCTTGTCTAATTTTGCCATGGTAACCGCCTCTGACTGTTGGGGTTGTTCCCTCATCTCGATATCTATAGAATGCCAAGTCTGACTTTGCTCTTTAGATAATGGAATATATGACACAGTCTCTGGGTACGCTGCCTCCTGACTTCTTGTGTTAGCGGCTATGAACTCCTCAAAAGAACTGTAGTGATCTAAATGGAGAACTTTGCATGTTGGGCATTCCACAAAAGCTCCTCCTATCAATGCCTGTACAGGAACCTCAACGTTGCACATTGGGAAAACCCTATAAAATTCATCTGGTATTGTTGGTGGTATCAGATCTAAAGCAAACTCGGACTCGTCCTCTGTAGCAGGAAGAATAGTATAAGTTTCTCTCATGCAAGAATCAAAAATTTTTTCCTCAGAAATCAGGTTTAGTAAGTTTTCTGCCTCTTTTAGGCGTTATCTTTCTTCATGTAGGTAGGCTCTATGCATTGGACGATTAACATTTCAACGTTGTGTTCTTTTTAATGGTGCATCTGAAATTCTCTCATCATCAGCATTGACTAGATCTCTTGTTGACACAATTATCATTGACGGCATGCGACTAGTCCCTTCCATCGAGTTTGGTTGCGTCATGACTTTATTACTCTTCATTGAGGAATCCTCTTTAGTTTTGTTCTTAAATAATGATGATATCTCTTCTTTCTTTTGACGACTGACTATGTCTATCATGGGACCCTCATAGACTACATCGACCAGACCAAACTCTAAGTCGAAGTTTATGATGCAACCCTGAGATACCCTTACCACCTTAAGCATGAGATTCCAGCCATCCTTGAAAGCAAAAATCAGCTTTTGTCCTGACATTTATTTTCTACAGGTGATAGAAAAAGACATCAGTGCACTGAAATTTAGCAGGAACAAGAGCAAAATAAAACATTTATTAGATGAAATTTTAATTTATGAAGGTGCAGAAGCTTTTTTTAATATTATTTAATTTGATTTAATTTAATTTAGTTTAATGAAATGTCAAAATTAAGAAAAATAGAAGAGAGAATGATTGAAGTGAGCAACCTCAAAATTTTCATTTTATTGAGGTTAATTTTATTACTAAATTTTGGACCCAGTCACAGACACTTGGCCAAATAAATAACCCCACAATTATCCAGATCTCAAAATCTCATTTCAAGCAATGTCAAGTTCCATATTATATCTTCAAATATCATCCATTGATTGACAACATAGCTCTTTCTCCTTAGAAATCCACCAGCTGGTAGGTTTCTCTTGAATAAACCTTTTCTACAACAAATGGTCCATCCCAAGTTGGTTCAAATTTCCCAACTACCTTACGGCGAGCAAGAATAGGTCTTTAGAGAAAAAGAACATGGTCATCCACTTTTAACGTTATAGGGCGGGCTAATTTGTCATGAGCTTGTACCATCCTTGTTCGGTAAAGTTCAAAATTTTGTTGGGCTTCTAGTTTCTTTCCTTTGACACTTTATAATTCTTCAATCTAGAGTTTAACACTTTCTTCTATTGTAATTTGTTTGGAAACTACAACTTTGAGAGACAATGTCTAGACTTCTAATGACAGTACGGCCTTGTGCCCATATACGAGTGCGTAAGGTGTACATTGAGTAGGAGTTTTGAACGTCATCTGGTAAGCCCACAAAGCTTCTAACAATTTATTATGTTAATCTCTTTTATTTTCATCCAGTATCTATTTCAAAATTTTCTCGAGCATCTTATTAAAAGCCTTGGCTAGGTCGTTTGCTCTTGGATAGTAGATTGTAGAATATCTCTAGTCCATGTCATTTGATAAAGTTGTTGATATTTGTTCTTTTGAAGGTTGTCCCATTGATGACAATGTGACTCTTAAAAAATTGGAGAACATGTTGTGCTATAACCTCTCGTAACGGTACTACATCTACCCATTTAGAGAAGTAATCCGTAACTGTAAGAATAAATCTATGCCCCTTAGAGGATGGAGGGTCTATTAGAACTATTTTGTCCATGCCCCAACACTCGAATGGTTACAAAGAAATAATTGGGTGTAGCACTTTCGGAGGTTGGTTTATGACCACCCCATGCACTTGACAAAGGTTACACCTTCTAGGTGTATCTATGCAATTGAACATCATTGCTAAACAATAGAATCTAAGTCTTTTGACTAGTGAGAACCACAAAATCCGGCATGTGCTTCTTTGATAATATTTTGTGCTTCGGCTCTCTTCAAACATTGCAGCCACATCTGATGAAATGATCTTTTATAGAGGACATCACCCACTAAAGCATATGACATAGCCCTTCTCGTGATGTGATATGCCTTAGACTTGTCCTCTGGTAATTTTCTAGTTTGCAAATATTCTATAAATGGCTTGCGCCAAACTTTGGTATTATCTGTCATTATTCCTTCTTCTTTTTTGATATTATGTAGATTATCGAGGTTGATTCGAGATAAAACTCATCTTCCTTGTATTGTAATGTAAATGAAATCTTTCAAGGGGCACGCCAATTCTTTTGCAATTTTTTTTAAAGCGTCAGCATGAGCGTTATCTCCTCAAGGAATCTGGTAGAGAGTCACACTGGAAATTTGCTCCTGTAGCTTCATTACATACTGATGATATTCTGCTAACCTTGTCTTAAAAATCTTATATTCTCCAACAACTTGTTGAATGACGAGTTGAGAGTCGCTATAGATGGCAATATCCATTATATCGTTCGAGATTGCCAATTCTAATTCAGTGATTAGTGCTTCGTATTTTTCTTCATTATTGGTACATGACTCCGTCAGGTGGTAGGAGAATCCCAATATACCCTTATATGGCATGATAAAAATCAGACCAATTCCTGCCTTGTCCAGTATAGCTGTTCCCGATCCTTTTTCTTTTCTGGTTGACGAAGCTCCATCGAAGTACATCTCCTAGTGTTGTGCACTAGAGAATTCCATCTGTAATACCTATTCACCTGGTAACTCGTCATTAAGAGGGGACCCAGTTGGAAGTGGGTGTGTAATAAGAAAATCTGCTAAAATTTTACCCTTGATAATGCGGAGGGGAATAAAAGCTATATCAAATTGCAATAAAATCATTGACCACCTTGCTAGACGTCCGAAAAGTATTGGTCGGGTCATCAAATATTGCAATGGATTAACTTCTGAAATTAAGGATACCTTATGAGAAAGCATGTAGTGTCTAAGCTCTTGGGTGGCAAAAATTAAAGCTAGAAAATGCTTCCCAATGGGTAGATACTTTATATTTGTTGGTATTAGATGGTGAATCAAGTATTAGAGTGCATTTTCCTTACCCTTGTCATTGACCTAAGCTAGCAGGGCTCCGAGAGAGCATCCTAGACCGCAATATAGAGTATCAAAAGTTTTCCTAGGATAGGGGTTGCCAAAATAGGAGGTGTCATTAAATATTGCTTAATGTTTTCAAAGCCCACTAACATTTCTCTTTTGAAACAAATTTTGCATCTTTCTAATTAATGTCAAGAAGGGCTGACACCTACCTGAGAGATAATAAATAAAGCATCTTAGATATGCCAACTTCCCTTGTAAGAAACATAGTTGTTTCAAAGTTCTAGGTTGATCTTGATTCCCCGATGATGGACAACAAATCCTAGAAATTTTCTGTAGGTGATGCTGAAGGCACACTTTAAGGGATTCATCTTTAGCTTATATTATCGTAATTGTTCGAACATGATTCTCAAATTGTACAAATGGTCTATTTTCTGTTTATTCTTGATGACAAAATAATCCACATAATATTCCACTTGACTATGAATTAGATAACAAAAAATTGTTGTCATAGCTCGTTGGTATGTTGTTCCAGCTTTCTTCAATCTGAATGACATTACTGTGTAGCAGAAAATCCCAATAGGTGTTCTGAATGTTGTTAGTGCTTCATTTTCGGGAGCCATCTTGATTTGATTGTACGTCAATGATCCATACATGAAAGAGAAAATCTCATGTGTCGAAGCGATAAAACCATCATTTCTGGTAGTGGCAACAAAAATCCATCTTTTGGACATACCTTTTTTAATCTCTGAAGTTGACACATACATAGATTTGTCCATTTTTGTCTTAACTAACGCAATGTTAGCTAACCACGTGGGGTATTGCTCTTCTCGCACATAGTTAGCATCTATTAATTTCTTCGGGTTGATGTTGACTTGCTGCACTATCTCAGGGTGTATTCTTCTGGGAGCTTGCTTTATTAAGGTCATATCTTTGTCCACCCCTAGCTTATGCACTTCAACTTCTAAGGATAATCCTGGCATTTCATCATAACTTCGTGCAAAGTAATCTTTGAATTCTGACAATAACTTGATCAATTCTGAAGATTCTTCATTGCTGAGTAGAGAACTATAAAAATGTAGATAAGGGTTGTTCTTTCTTTTCGAGTTCCTTCAGTTCATCAATAGTTGATTTATTTTTTTTCTCAAATTCTGGAGGGGCATCTTCTATTAGATGATCGGTAGAGTTATCCTCCTTATTGAGGCAATCCTCTCCAGACTCACTAGTAACATCCATGCAAAATTCTAAATCATCGATTGGACCTATTGCACCAAATCTGAGACCCTCTTTCAAATTAGGAATTAAATTTCTAAAATTCCATAATTTTTCTAAAAGTTGTAACTTATTTTTTTTCATTTGTTTTGGTAAATATCTGTATTGAATTAACTTTTGTACACATGGAGAAAATTAACCAAGAGGTAAATCCATTAATTCATTAGAATAGTTCACTTCTAAGTTTAAATGTTTTTTAAGATTAGTAGAACTAGAATCACAGCAAAATTTGATCGGCCTTGAACCAGCGCTGTGAACTTCCTTGACCTTCAAAATCTTAACCTTTTGAGGGAGAATCAGAGTAAGGGTCTTGGCATTTACATAGTGGTTTATCTGATCATACATTGCCTCATATTTGATTTTCTTCATATCTTCCAAGGACATCTCGTACTTTGGTTTCTTCTGTTTTATCAACATCATTTCTTCCTTAGAGCTCTCTTCAACATCAATGTTGATGGTAGGCCTAGTCCGTTCATCAATTACGTTTGCTCTTCCTCCTCCATGTCTCTGGCCTCGACTTCAGGAGCGTAAACTAAGAGAACCACCCACCAACTAATTGCAAAAGAGTGGTGGAAGATCGCTGAAGCAGGGATAAATGGTTTTACCCTTATGATCCTTCTGAATCTTCACTTTTATTTGTCACAACTTCACGAGAGAAGAAAGTTTTCTTTGAAAGCGTGTAGTAGGCGGCATCTTCAAGAATTCCAACTTCATGAGTTGAAAATGGCTGTAAATCTCCCTTGATGCAATGTTCTTGTCCTTCTTTGTAATACATAATGCACTGATGTAGAGAAGGCAGAACCATGTTATACTCGTGAATCCTTGATCATCCCAGTAGAGAACTGAAAAAGGTCTCAATGTTAATGATATGGAATTTAATAGTTGTTACTAGTTCTCAAACTTTCATAAGCAATGTAAATGATCGAGGGCTCTTTCTCCCTTCTGTTTGAATCCCCTTAACATCATTTTATCATATGTAAGCTCTTTAGCTTCAATATCCAAATTTTCTAGTGTTTTTAGACACATTAAGTTGAGTGATGCTCCAGGATCTACCAAAATCTGGACAACACAAATCTGTCAATGCTAACGGAGATATAACACATTTGGTTGTGGTCGGTGGTACCAAGAGACAAGTCTTTATCTGTGAAGGTTATCCCAGGTTGTTCCTTTAACGAACAAATTTCATCTGAGGATGTGCTGGCCAATTGGGCTAAGCAAATCTCTGGGTCAAACAAGATTGTAACCAGAGACTCTCTCATCTCCTTTAACCGGATTAGAGAGTCATAGATGCTTAGCTCTATTGACAACCTCTTAAGTTAGGCAAGCACTCTCCAATCTTTACTTGACTATGTGGTTCTTCCACTGGCAAAGGTGGAGGTAGCTCTCCTTGAGTTACAATTTATTTTCCTTTATCCACTGGAGCCATTCTCAGGGCTAATACTTTTTTGCTCCTTAGGTTTATTTCTATAACTTCTCCTTCTTGCAATGTTGTTGGTAAATTTTCAGTTGCTTCTTCTTCATCAGAGAGATCCAAATTGATGGCAACTGGTGTTCCATGATGCTTGAGGGCTGGCTCCTCACTTCCAACAATATCGTAACCAACATTGTTCTTCTTTATTTTGGTTAATGGGTTCATCAGACTCAAGTACGATTTGAGGATCGGCTTGGGAATCAAGATCAGAGTTAGATTGGACAAAGTCAGTTACGTTATCACTAGAAACAGTTAAAATATAGACAAAATCATAATCATTATTTTTATAATACCCCGGGTAAAAAGATATTCATACATGTTCAGGGGTTCAAGGATTTTCTTCCCCAAAACTAAGACAACCAATCTAACAATGGCAACCCTTATCCTACCCCCTGCTTTATCAATCTTTGTGACATCATTCTTTTTCTTCTCTTCTATTTACAACAATTTCTCTAGAAAAATCTCCATCTTAGGCTGAGCAGGCTGTAGACTCTGAACGACTATCTAAACTGAAGCAGTTTGAATTTGATCCAGTATCTTGTTGGATGACTTGCTCCAAATTGTATTACATTCATCCTTTTCTAAATACAGATCTATCGGTGCAATTGGCTCAGCCAAAATCATATTTATAGAACCTACTTTATGTTCTTTTAAATATTCTTTTGGGATTTTTATATTCCCTTCTTTATGATTTTCTCGAGCCAATCCTTGAAGACGAAACATCCCTTTATAGTATGTCCAAGCAATCTTTGGTATAGGCAATAATTGGGCTAATCTTTCTTGTTGTACTTATGAGGTTTCTTTGGATCTGTCATTCTTAACTCAGGCTTCTTCTTTAGACTACTGAATGTTTTTGGCACAACTTCATCTTTGAAGGAATATACTACTTTCTTTTGTTCGAAATTGTTAGACCCTTCTTATTCTCTATTCGATATGATCCTCTCTAATGCAACTGTTGGCTAGATTGGTCATACCACTATGTTCCTTGCTGAGCATGTTATGACGATATTTGGGAACGTTGATGATAATGTTCTGCCTGTATCTCCATTGGTTGCTTTTCCTTATCAACCATTGTCATTGTCCCAAACTTCTTCTCTAATATTTGGATTGTTCTGCCTTTTTCTAGTTTTTCTTGAGAATCCATATGTTTAACTTCCTCTTGCAGTTTTCTAGCTTTATTGAGTAGCTTCTTGAAGGACTTGATGATGAGTCCCTTAAGCATGAAATCTGCTAGCCCAAAGATGCTTTTAGTCGGATCTCAATCACACGATGTTCGTGTAGCCGAGGTTCACATATCATGCTAAGGTTTCTCCACCTTAAGATATAATTCACTAAAGTCTCGTTAGGCTTTTACCTTTCCTATCATGAGATCTCAAATAGAAACATGATGGTACGCTCCAGTAAATCTTTTCATGAACAACCGTACTAACTCAGAGAACGTCTTCACTGATCTGTTGGGCAACTCGACATACCAATCAAATGTTATACTTGACAGGCTGCTGACAAACTGATAGAAAAGCAATGCTTCATTACCCATGGTATTACCATTACTGGCTTGAAAATGTGTTATATGTTGTCTGGAATTTTCAGTCTCATCAAATATCTTAAGGTTCGGTGACACAAAGCCCTTAGGGTAGTGTACAATATCAAACTCCTCCGGGTAGGGTCTACCCTTTAAAATCAACAAACCACCCTTAGATTGGGCTAAGGCCACCCGAACTTGATCGACCATTTGTTTAAATTCCTTCTCTTGTATGACGCTTTGGGAGGAGTCTTTCTTTGGTTGATCATCTCTGTTAGTCAAGGCAACTTCCCTCCTTTCATTTGTGATATGTATAATCACTGGTTAGTTGACTTCTTGAGAAGCTAGTTGTTGTGGTTGAGGTTGTCCATGAACTGTATCCATTGCGACCATGATAGTGGCAATCCCTTTGATTCTTTTCTCCATTTTACTAATTTGCTCATCTCTTAGTAGAAAAACCCTACGCAAATCATCTACGACGTTCTTTTCAATTAGAGGTTGGGCGTTGTGCGCAAACGCAACGACTGTAATTTTGATGACATGAATATCCATAAGTTCTTCATCAAGGTAATAATTAAAGTCAAAATCTTCATCATCATTATTAACAAAAACTCCATGTTCTTGGGCTAACTAAAAAATCTTGACCATGAGCTTCTTAACCTTTTCTTCAACTATTGATTCATGTATCATCTTGAGATATGGGGGATTCTGCTGAACTCCTCCACTTAATCATCCATTTCACTAACAACAGCAACGACGATTTCAGACACTTCAGACCCTTCCTTTATTCCATGACCATGCCTTACACGCTCATTGAACCATATTAGTACGGCGACCTTAAGTACCCATAACTTTTTCTTTGACGGTGATGTTTTGAGACAGGGTGTCTAAATAGACGCATCGGTATGTTGAATATAGGTATGCTCCCCATGGAGATGACTAGAAACAGTACTAGGTAACCTCTTCATCTTTTCCTTTAGAATTTTAGAAAAATCCTTATAACTAGTAACTAGTAGAATTCTTGGACCCAGACGTGACTTAACCAGTCGAAGGCCTGCAGGTCTTAGAGCAGCGATGATAAATCGGTGGTGATGATGGTAATATCAACTCTACTTCTTAAGTGGAGCCTGAAGGGATTGCAAGCATGCAATGTTTCAATTGACCTTTGAGATTGTCTGGCGGTTTTGACATCTCTTTGAGATCGTCTAAATATTTTATCAAATACACGGACTACATAAAGACATAAACATAAATATACGTAAGATGTTTCAAACAAATCAAACTCAAATATAATCTAAACAACAATACATATGGGTTGCCTCCCACAATGCGCTTCGTTTCGTTAGCCCGACATTCCCAGTCTTATGTTGGGTGACTGTTGACCTCACTTTTGGTTGAGGTCTAGAAACTTCTTCAGTAGCCTAGGCCTAGCCATAGGATTTTCCTATTGATTAGTCTTAGAAAACTAGAAAAGGTATCTTCATCATTAGAAATTCAAAACTCTTCTCTTTACTCAACTTGAAGTTTCACATATTGATCTTAACTTCTAGCATTTAGTAGGTAAGATCATTATGAGAGAATTCAAAAAGAGTCCCTATAGGATTACTTGGCTTTAGGATTGACCCTGAGGGTTGACTTGGAACTATGGTACACTATATCTTCACAATACATTAATCCATGGTTCATTTAGAATGAATATTTATCCAATTCTACTTGAAATGCCCAACTTGGCCTTTTGCCACTAGACACCTCCAAATTACCTAACTGCCCTTGGGACCCAAATTTGGCCAAAATTCCCAAATTATGCCAAAATACCCAAAATTGATCAAAACACATTTCAAACACCTTGAATACATCCAAATTTGCCAAAACTGACAAAAATGGCCAAATTACCAAAATGCCCCTCCATGACCTAAAAATCTAAAAATTCCAAAAATTCCAAAAAAATACTAATAAATCCAAAATATTCCCAATTTCATTTTGTCCAACTACACTATGGTCCA
>NW_018218905.1:0-835 GCF_001263595.1 Phalaenopsis equestris
TTCCTTGATCTTTTCTTTATGTGAGCAGGCTAGAGCAAGATATGATAGCTGGGAGGAAGTATTGTCACCTCTAAAGCCTATTACAAAGGTGAATGTGAATACTTATTCTGAACATGCTATTTTTGGCTAGAAAGGAAGATTTTCAAGGAGCTATAGAATGGAAACGTCTGCTGCTTCTACATCTAGACCATCTACCTCACGTGCTTCTACTTCTAGAGGTGAGTCTACTAAGACCTAAGATCAATAATTCAAGATCAATAATTACAGAGTATGATGGACAATATTAATTATACCGCTGATAAAGTTCAGAATTTAGAGCATTTTGCAGAACATATTGATAGGTATAATAGAAGAAAAAGTGATTATGAAGAGAAATTTCACTCATCTTTGGAGAGCCTCATTAGGGGTAACCAAGGAGTGTAATTTTCTCCATATTCTAGATACCCTGTGTATGAGCCTGCAGATGTTTGCGATAGCGACGATTCTGAGAATGATGAGTAGGACTATGAGATTTATTTTTTATGTTTGTATTATATGTTTGTGGTATGATATGAATTATCTAGTCTGGATAGCTACATTTGCATTTATGTGTTTATTTGGACTTGAGACATGTGATGTGATGTGTTTTTATGCTTTGGAACTGAGACATGTATGTTTGTGTGTTAGTTTAGATTTTGTGATGTATGAGACTGTTATTTTATATATTGTTATTGTGATGTTGTGTTTTGTTAGTGGCCTGTTTTAACATTCTAGGTTAGTAACTATTGATGTGTGTTTAATATTGTGTTAGTTAGTTAAGAATTGAACTTGATTTTATGTCTTTTGAAAAGTTGAA
>NW_018218906.1:0-740 GCF_001263595.1 Phalaenopsis equestris
TTTTTGAGATATTGTGCTTTAATGTAGGGTATTTGCGTATTTTTTTTCAGGTACAATCAAATGGATGGAAAATGCTAAAATAAGTGAAAAATGGTCAGCTTGGGGCAAAAATGAAGAAAGGTGCAAAAAATAACTGGGGCACCTAAGCGCCCAAGTTTGACGTTTAAGCACCAGAGGCTCCGCGCCTAAGCATTAGGTACCCTGCGCTTATACGCCAGAAGTAGTTACTTCATGATATATTTAATTTGAGTGGATTTTTGAAGAGGCGTTTGAAATAACCATTGATAAAAACGTGAGAAGTAGCCCATAAACACAAAAATTCATTCAATTGGCTTTTGAGGAGGCAACTTCTAGAAGATTCATTGAATGGAGACACATTTTTGAAGAGACACCAAGGCACCCCTTGGATTTTTATAAGAAAAGACTTAGATTTTTCAAGAGAGAAAGTCAGCCACCCATCAAATTTATAGCCATCATCCATCTATGTTGCCGTCGTCGGCCACCTTTTCTTTTTATTTGACTTTTAGTTTGTATTGTGAGTGAAGGAAGAGAATTCAAAGGAACTTCAAAACATTTGGTGAAGGGGATTTCAGATAAGTGTTTATCTTTGTGACTACACTTGGTTTTAATTTAGATTTCTAGTTTGTGTGTATGATTTCTACTTTTGAACTCATGTGTGGATGTGTTTTCTCCATGGATTTTGAATAGTTTTTATTATCTTTTTCCTTAAAATGATAAGT
>NW_018218907.1:0-203 GCF_001263595.1 Phalaenopsis equestris
TGAAATTTGGGTATCAATCCCGAAAGGGAGAGAGACAGAGAGTCGGATTGTAAGGACCAACCTCGAATGTAATGAATCAGAAATGCAGGACTGATTCGGCTTGTGTCGGGATGGAAGAATGAGAATTGACACAAAAGAGACTGTCGGAATGTAAGGACCGACCTCAAATGTAAAGAATCAGAAATGTAGGACTGATTCGAAAA
>NW_018218907.1:643-2075 GCF_001263595.1 Phalaenopsis equestris
AAGATATGAGAATTGAAATGTAGGTATCAATTCGAAGATATGAGAATTGAAATGTAGGTATCAATTCGAAGATATGAGAATTGAAATGTAGGTATCAATTCGAAGATATGAGAATTGAAATGTAGGTATCAATTCGAAGATATGAGAATTGAAATGTAGGTATCCATTCAAAGTTATGAGAATTGAAATGTAGGTATCAATTCAAAGATATGAGAATTGAAATGTAAGTGTCAATTCCGGGAGAGAGTCAAAATTTAGGTATCAACCTCGAAATGTAAGAATTAGGATTTAGGTACCGATTTGAAGATGTGATATGAAATTTACAAAGAGCTTGTGGTGTTGAATTTGCAGTAGTGTATCATGTGAGAAGGTTGATTTTGAAGAAGATTTGTAGAGCTTTGTGTAGTTATGTGCAAGATGTGAATTTCTGCGAGGATGTAAAAAGAGTTAGCGTAGATAACGATGGTTGTGCTGCGCGCACAAAGAGTAGGAAATTTCGAAAATGGAAGTATCCACTCAACAGGTTTATTTTATTTTCTTATTGTTTTTATGAAAATTTAATTTTTCAAAATGCGTTTTTAAAGTTATAATTTTAATTGGTTAATTTAAAAAGAAATTTGTTTTGTTATTTACTCATTTATGATTGTCTTTTATCCGTGTTTCATTTATTGTTGAAGATTTGTTGTTTCGTTCTTTGTTCACTTGAACTCTGAACCATTGCATGGTTCGCGGCTTTCATCCATCGCACAAAAAGGCAATTGACAAAAAAGCACAACTTGAGAGAAATTTCTATTAATCTGCCTCAATAAAGATGCTACAGATCAAATATAGGCTAATGCCTCAAAAGGTACATCATGTAATACATGCTGAAATGCATTGAATGTCATCTCAAGATATGAGTACATTATAGACTGATTACATTTACATCAGATACATGTCATGCTTGTTAAAAGAAAGCTAGTGAATCCTCTGCGCTTGGTATATCGATCTCTTAATCAAGCAGACCTTCTGAGTCATGCTCCGGGATAAGAGTTCCCTTCGTATGTATTCAGAGGTACAACCTTCTCATAGATCATAAGGAAACAGTTCCTCCAACTCCGGGTCTTGTTGGAATCCATATGGTATCTTACTGTCATCCATCCTGCGGAAGGTCACGGACACCCTACGGTGTTGTACATCTGGAATGTAGTGCTTGGCCACGTTTGCACCGTTGCCCTTGAGAACAAGTACTGAACCAACTGGAAGAGGAATTTCCACAGCTCCTCTGAATTCACTAGGGCCAATTATATCAATTTATTTTCCAAACAGAATATTGCTCTTACTCATGAATGAGACCGTGCAGAAAGGCCTCACAAAGTCATGATGGTCAATGTGCGAAGGAATGCAGTCACCTTCTTCGTAAATGTTGATGATGCAACTGTTAGGAATGCAA
>NW_018218907.1:2983-3855 GCF_001263595.1 Phalaenopsis equestris
GCTCACGTTTCTTTGGCGTTTGCGTTCCTGTCGCAGAAAGGCTCTCTGTTTCTTTTGGCTTGCATTTCTGTGTTGCGTCCTGCAGAGTGGAGTATTTGGTAGTTGTTCACTGTGGGCGGCTATTAAGCCCCTTGCTGGAGTAGCCATCATGGAGGGCAGTCGGCTGGGCCCCTCCATCGGATCTTGTTCTGCTATCACATTTTTACCTTTATGTGACACATCGTCTTGAGTGGTCACCCTCAACAGTGAAGGTAGTCCCTTTTTTTCTTCATTACTGACTAAGCCCATTAGAGGACCGTCGTAGTCCATATCAATCTGGTTGAAATCCATGTTGAAATCTATGACACCTCCTTGTGGCGCCATTTCTTCATTCAGTGCGATGTTCCAGCCATCCTAGAAGGCAAAAATCAGTTTCTGTCCTGACATTTTTCTGCAGACGACAGAAAGAAACTTAAGTGGGCCGAAGTTTGGTATGAACAAGAACAAAACAAAGTATTTATTAAAGTAAATTTTAGTTTTTTTTGATAAAAATTATTACTCATTTTATGTGTGAGTTTTGCTTTAATTTAATCAAATTTTTAAATGCAAAAGTAGCAAAAGACTTAAAAGTAGGAAGAAGAAAATTGAAGTATGTAAATTTCAAAAGTTTTCATTTTATTGAGGTTAATTTTATTACAAAATTTTGGACTTGGTTACAGGCATTTGGCCAAATAAATAACCCTAGAACGATCAAAATTTCAAAATTTCAAAATTTCAATTTAAACAATGTCAAGTAGCATAGTATGTTTTCAAGTATTATCCATTTATCGGCAACATGGGTCTTTCACCTCGGAAGTCCACTAACTGGTAGGCTCCTCCTGTATAGACCTTCT
>NW_018218907.1:5181-5640 GCF_001263595.1 Phalaenopsis equestris
GAGGAATCCGGTAGAAAGTCACCTCAGGAATCTGCTCCAAGAGCTTCATCGCGTATAGATGGTATTCTGCTAATCTTGGTTTTAGAATTCTGTATTATCTGGCAATTTGCTGGATGACAAGTTGAGAGTCACCATAAATGTCAATATTCGTTATATCCATTGAAATTGCCAATTCTAATCCGGTGATTAAGGCTTAATATTCTGCTTCATTGTTGGAACATGGCTCCATTAGGTGGTAAGAAAACCTCAACATACCCTTATCTGGCGTAATAAAGATCAAACCGATCCCTGCCTTGCCTGGTGTAACTGTGCCTGATCCCTTATTTTTCCTGGCTTATGAGGCACCGTCGAAGTACATTTCCCAGCGCTGCACACTAGAAAATTCCATCTGTAGTATCTACTCGTCCGGTAACTCGTCATTGAGAGAGGACCCAACTGGCAGGGGGGGGGCAGGGCTGA
>NW_018218907.1:5676-5887 GCF_001263595.1 Phalaenopsis equestris
ATAGCTCGGAGGGGCACAGAAGTTATATCAAATTATAATAAGATCATTGACCATCTCGCTAAACGTCCGGAGAGTGTTGGTCGGGTCATCAAATATTACAATGGATTAAGTTTTAAAATTAAGGTGATTTTATGAGAAAGCATGTAAGGTCTAAGCTTTTGAGCGGCGAAAATTAGTGTCATACAATGCTTCTCAATAGGTGGATACCTTA
>NW_018218908.1:0-257 GCF_001263595.1 Phalaenopsis equestris
TTTTCTATACCTCAACCAAAAGTGAGGTCAACAGAAGGTGTAGAGCCAATCAATTTAAACTCAACCCTAGGGTCTAGGGTGAGTCAAGGTAGAGCTCATTTGACCATACTAAGCTCAATTGGGTTAGATTTGACCTTAAGTCCAAAAAGGTGCATGTGACCAAATCTTGTGTTTGGGCTAGGTTAGGCATGCCAATTGGCCAAATTAAATATAGCATTTGGTGTAGGAGATCATGAGGAACAACTTTCATGAAGGGC
>NW_018218908.1:1098-11546 GCF_001263595.1 Phalaenopsis equestris
CATTCTAAATGAACCAGGGATTAATATATTGTGAAGATATGGTGTATCCTAGTTCCAGGGTTGACCCTAAAGCCAAGTAATCCTATAGGGACTCTTCTTGAATTCTCTTATAATGATCTTATCTACTAAATGCTAGAGGTTAAGATCAATATGTGGAACTTCAAGTTGAGTAAAAAGAAAAGTTTTGAATTTCTAATGGTGGGGGTACCTTTTCTAATTTTCTAAGACTAGTCAGTAGGAAAGTCCTATGGCTAGACCTAGACTACTAAAGAAATTTCTAGACCTCAACCAAAAGTGAGGTCAACAAGAGTGTTGTAAAAGAGAAGAGATTCAAAGGAACTTCAGTGGTTTAGTGAAGGATTTGAGATAAGTTTTTATCTTTTGTTTTTAACTACTTTTAGTTTTAATCGAGACTTCTTGTTGATTTGACAATATTTTCTACTTTTAAACTAAAATGTGATTTTATTTTCTCCGTGTATTCTGAGTAGTTTTTTTTATCTTTCTCCTTAAAATGATAAGTAATTAAAAGTTTTGGATGGAAGTTGTGGAGAATATTGATCTTTAATGTTGTAAGAATTTTTGATGATTTAAATCTATGTACTTCATTTACTTCTTGATTTGGCCTATCCAGGTGATCAATTTTTTTATGAGAACATATAAGAACCAGACTGGTATTACCTCAGTAAACAATTAGAAAGAATCACATGAGACTGTATGAATGAGAAGGTAATTCATAGGATTTAGTGCAAATAAATAGGGAAATAAACTTTGAAGGGTGTAGAGTTAGAGGACTTTAATGTGACAGTTTAAAGCCCCCAACTTGGTTTATTGTTTTAGGTCCTAATACGAGATGTCAGCTCCCAGGTGGAGGGAATCGAGGGAACTCTAGAGTGAGAGCTGGTATCTTCGTTGCTTAGCCAGTCTTCAGAACTATTCAAACTTTAAAATAGCCAATGTTCTTTATAGCTTCTCTAGTAAGGGAAAAAAATATTATTTCTCCTGTTTGGCACAACACAATTTGCATACTTCCACAACAGAATTCCTATACTTATTACTAATTCATGATAAGCAGAAAGATATTTTCATATCAAGTGCTTTTCTTTTACATAAACTCAAATTATCTTTAGAAGTTTTACTGTTTGTCAAAATATCAAAAATACCAAAAGGAATTGAATTTTATTTATTGAGAAAATATCTATACTTAAAGTAATTGTCTTTTTAAAAATAGAAAGTTTGTGCGTATTGCATATTTCCCTGTGGGTGCAATATTCAGGTCTTACTAAAAATGTTCTATATGACTTGATAACGATACATATACTTGCTTCGTATCCAATATATATATAAATTAAAAATTTAAATTCTTAACTTCTCCTGGATTAATTTTTTTGTTCTATTGTAAAGTAAAATATCATAAGTGAAAAAGATCATCAAAGTCATTGTTTTACTATTTTATATAGCAGTAACGGGATCAAGTTTTTGGCGCCATTGCCGAGGAAGATTTCAAAAACTAATTGAACGCAAGACTTCTATTTTTAGAAAGTCTTATTTAAACTTTCAAAAAGTTATTTTAGGAATATCTTATTATAGTATTTTATTTTATGTTAGTGTATGTGTAGTTCAGGTTTTGAAGGATTAGTGCCGTACGATTCTGAAATAAAGAGAACTATTAAGAAAATCAGAAGAACCAAAAAAATTAGAAATTTTGAAAAATCTAAAATAATTACAGAAATGGCAAACCAAAATGATCAAAATGCTGAAATGCATCAAGAATTTCGACCTTTATGAGATTATGCCAACCTACGGCAGATGAACTTCATTGTAGTATTCAAAAACCTACTGTAGTGGCTCATTCGTTTGAACTTAAACTCGATATTATCCAAATGGTATCAAATAATCAGTTTGGGGGATCACCAAATGAAGATCCAAATTTGCATCTTGCCAATTTTTTAGAATTGTGTGCTACATTTAAATACGATGGAGTATCAGATGATGTCATAAGACTAAGGTTATTTCCTTTCTCACTAGAAGATAAAGCTAAGCTGTGGTTGAATTTGTTAGCACTTGGATCTATCAGATTTTGAGGTGATTTAGCACAAGAATTCCTCGCTAAATATTTTCCACCATCAAAATATGCCAAGCTTAGAAATGATATTACATCTTTTAATCATTTTGAAGGGGAATCTATTCATGAAGAATGGGAATGATTTATAGAACTCCTAAGAAAGTGTCCACACCATGCTATACCAGATTGGTTAATAATTTAAACTTTTTATAATGGATTAGCTGGATCTCTTAGATGTATTATTGATGTCGTTGTTGGTGGTTTGTTAATGTCAAAACCATTTCATGACGCTTATGCTTTAATTGAAGAAATGGCTACAAATAATTTTCAATGGCCTTATGAGAGGGTGAATCCCAAGAAAGTATCCAATATTCATGAATCTGATGCATTTACTATGTTAGCAAATCATGTTGCTACAATTTCAAGGAAGTTTGACCAATTTTGAATGAATTTTTATTAACCAATCTCCATGATTGAAGAGAATTCATTCAACCAAATGGTAGATTCTCAAGCATCATTAAAACCTTTGAATGTTACAAATAACAAACAGAATAACTTATATTCAAATTATTATATCCCAGGTTGGATAAACCATTTCAACTTTAATTGGAATAACACTAAATGTGGTAATAATCAACAATGGGGGAATAATCAAGGAAATCCCAGTATGGGGGAACAATCAAGGAAACCTGTTGGGAAACTAGAACAAGCAAGGGAATAATAATAACTATAGATCTACTTATCCTCAGAGTTTCAATAGTAAGACACAATTTAAAGAGAAGAAGTAGTGTTACAGATGGGAAATCAGTTACAAAGTCAATGAGCTATAATTAGAATGATTGAGGATCAACTTGGACAAATCGTAAATTTATTAAGTAATAGATCCCAAGGAACACTTCCTAGTAATACTGAAACAAATCCAAAAGACCAGAATAAAGAGCAAGTAAAAGCTATTCAAGTTAAAAGCGGAAGAGACTTGGAAGGTATGGTCCAAAAAGAAACTGAAGTAGAGAGAGGAAAAATAGAAGAATCAAAACAAGACACACCGATATATTCTGAAAGACCTATTTCTCCACTTAAAATTAACTTAGAAAAACCACCACCTCCATTTCCTTAGAGACTTCATCAATAGAAGTTGGATAAGCAATTTATAGAATTTCTGCAAATTTTTATGAACCTAACAATTAATATTCCATTTGTTGAAGTCGTAGAACAAATATCAAGCTATGTAAAGTTTATGAAGGATATTCTCAATAGAAAAAGGAGGTTTGAAGATATTGAGACTATTGTACTTAGTGAGGAGTGCATTGCAATTATTTAGAAGAAGCTTCCTAAAAAGCTTAAAGATCCTGATAGCTTTACAATTCCATGTGTGATAGGAGACAAATTTTATGGGAAAGCTTTATGTGGCTTTATGTGATTTAGGTGCAAGCATTAACCTTATGTCATTATCAATATTAAGAAGATTGGGATTAAGATAAATAACTCTTACTAATGTAACTCTGCAGTTAGTAGATCGATCAATAACTTATCCTAAAGGAGTTATAGAAGATGTTCTAGTGAAAATGGATCAATTTATCTTTCCTGTTGATTTCATTGTGTTGGATGTGGAGGAAGATAAAGTGATACCTATCATTTTAGGGAGACCTTTCATAGGCATCAGAAGTGCAATGATAGGTGTGCAAAAAGGGGAATTAACAATACGCGCCAATGATCAAACTGTTACTTTTAACATTTTAAGGTCAATGAAATTTCCTGCAAAAGGTGAGGATGACGAATGTTATAGAATGGGTGTTATAAGATATCTAAGTGAATTTCATTTCAAAACAAATTATGAAGAAAAATATGAAGTTAAAGATTTGGAACACGAGCCAGAAGAGGAATTGAATCAATGTGAAGACCTTTTTAAGGAAGATTCAAACTATGTTCAAGAAAGTTTTGAAATTTTGGACACGTTATAAAAAGGTAAATAATTTTTTCATCAAAAGAAAAACCTCCAGAACTTGAGGTTAAATTACTTCCTGATCTTTTAAAATATGCCATTTTAGGAGATTCCTCTACTTTACCTGTTATAATTTCCGCAAGGTTAACTATGGAAGAAGAAGAAAGGTTGATGGAAATTCAGAAAAACTCTAAGAAAGCTATTGAATGGACAATAGCTAATATTAAGGGAATCAGTCCTTCAATTTCTATGCATGGAATTCATATGGAAGAGAATTACAACCCAGGGCTAATCCTCAAAGGAGATTGAATCCTATAATGAAAAAGTTATTAAAAAAGAAATTTTAAAGTTGTTAATAATTATCTACCCTATTTCACATAGTGCCTGCCTTAGTCCAATTCACTACGTTCCTAAGAAAGGAAAAGTAATTGTGACACTGAATGAATATAATGGGTTAATACCTACTAAAAAAGTCACAGGGTGGTGAATGTGCATTGATTATAGAAAATTTTATCTTGCAACTAGGAAAGATCATTTTCCACTACCCTTTCTAGATCAAATGCTAGATAGACTAGCTGAGCATAAATACTTTAATTTTATGGATGGATATACGGGTTATCACAAAATATAAATAACACTTGAGTATCAAAAGAAAACAAATTTTACCAGTCCTTATGGTACATTTTCTTTTAGAAGAATTCCCTTTGATTTATGTAATGCCCCTACTACATTTCAAAGACGTATGATGACAATTTTTTGTGATTAAATTGAAAAAGGGATTGAAGTATTTATGGATGATTTTTCAGTGTTTGAAACTTCATTTGACTCGTGTTTAGAACATTTATCAAGAGTTCTTAAGCGCTGTGAAGAAACAAATTTAGTCCTTAATTAGGAAAAATGCCAATTTATGGTAGCATGAGGAATTGTATTACGACATAAAATATCAGAAAAGGGTATGGAAGTAGATCCTGCTAAAATTCAAGTGATCACTAATATACCTTATCCAATAAATGTAAGGGAAATCAGGACTTTTTTAGGACATGTTGGATTCTACAGATGATATATTAAAGAATTTTCAAAGATTGCTAAGCCTTTATGCCATTTACTAGAAAAAGATGCATTTTTTAATTTT
This sequence comes from Phalaenopsis equestris, assembly GCF_001263595.1. Classification (NCBI taxonomy): domain Eukaryota; kingdom Viridiplantae; phylum Streptophyta; class Magnoliopsida; order Asparagales; family Orchidaceae; genus Phalaenopsis; species Phalaenopsis equestris. The sequence continues at coordinate 6,235 of NW_018218908.1, forward strand.
GATGAGAAATGCCTAAAACCTTAAGAGTCTTTTAAGTTATTAAAAGAAAAATTAGTCACCGCACCAATTATAGTTTCACCAGATTGAGGAAAACCTTTTGAACTGATGTGTGATTCTAGTGATTATGCTATTGGAGCTGTTTTAGGACAAAGCTAAGATAAACTTTTTAAAGTAATTTACTATGCTAGTAAAACTCTTAATGAAACTCAAATTAATTATACAACAACTGAAAAAGAGTTATTAGCAATAGTATATGCCTTTGATAAATTTAGATTATTTTTAATTGGAACTCATTGTGTAGTGCATACATATCATTCTGCTATTAAATACTTAATGAGTATTTAATGAAAAAGGAGGATGCTAAACCAAGTCTTTGAAACAATAGAATAGAAAAGGAACTGAAAATCAAATTGTTGATCATTTGTCCAGGCTTGATTTATAAAAACCACTCTATTTTGAAAAAGAAATTAATAAACATTTTTCAGATGAAAAATTGTTCAATATTATTGAGTTGAGTGTTCTGTAGTATACCGACATTGTGAACTTTCTTGATAGAGATATTATACCCTATGGATTGACAAACCAACAGAAGAGGAAATTTATTTCTAAAGCTAAGTCTTATTTTTGGGATGACCCAATTTTATATAAACAATGAAATGATCTTATTATTCGAAGATGTGTACATTTAGAAGAGACTTATGAAATTATCCAAACATTTCATAAATCTAATTTTTGGGGGCATTTTGGTGTTAATAAAATAACATACAAAATTTTATAATATGGATTCTATTAGCCTACTATCTTTAGAGATGTTAATGCTTATATTAAAACTTGTGATATATGTCAACGATTAGGCAATATTTTAAAAGAAATGAGATGCCCCTCAATTAAATGCTAGAAGTTGAGATATTTTATGTTTGGAGATTAGATTTCATGGTACCATTTATACAGTCTTTTGGAAATTTATATATACTGCTAGCAGTGGACTATGTATCTAAATGGATAGAAGATGTTTCTTTACCTCGATGTGATGCTCAAAGTGTTGCAAAATTTTAGAAAACGAACATATTTTGTAGATTTGGGATGACGAGAGTTATCATAACTGATGAGAAAGTCATTTCAGAAATGCCATAATGGAGATATTATTAATGAAATATCATATAAACCATAGAATTGCTACTGTTTATCATCCTCAGACAAGTGGTTTGACTAAATTATCCAATAAGGAAATTAAAATAATTATGGAAAAATATTTGAATCCAACAAAAATGAATTGGTCAGCCAAACTTGCTTATGCTTTGTGGGCTTATAGGACTACATACATAACTCATATAGGAATGTCCCTATATAGGCTATATATAGGCTAATATTTAGGAAATATTTAGGAAAGCTTGTCACACCTGTAGAACTTGAGCATAAAGCATATTGAGTGATTAAGGAGCTCAATTATTACTTTGAAAGATGCTGGTGAGAAAAGATTATTGCAATTAAATGAGCTTGAAGAGATAAAGAATGAATCTTATGAGAGTGTTAAGAGTTACAAAGAAAAGATTAAGATGTGGCATAATGGAAGGATTCTTAGAAAAAATTTTAGCCAGGGCAACAAGTTTTGCTATATAATGCAAGGTTAAGATTATTTCCAGGAAAACTTAAGTCCAGGTAGATAGGTCCGTTTCTTGTGATAAATGTTCATCCTCAGGGAGCTGTGGATATTAAATATCCTAAAACTGAGAAAGAGTTTAAAGTAAATGGTCATAGACTGGCCTTATTTAGTAGGGGATCAGCATAAATTTAACAAATGAATGATGTTGGGTCAACCAGAGTAAGCACTGGTTACGTCAGGCTGACGACGTTAAACCAAGCTTTGTGGGAGGCAACCCATAGTTATCAGTGTGTTTTGCTTTGATTGTTGTTTTTGTGTGGTTAAGAAAATTTGGGTAGTCTTTTTTTTTTTATGAGTTAGTAATGATTTTAAGACTTTATTTAGTGATCTAGACATGCTTAAATGTGAATTTGGATGTTAAGTTGACTGGTGCAAAATTAAGCACCGGTGCTTGAGCGGTAATATTCGACGCTTAAGCGCGAGGTTAAAAACCATGTGCAAAATTCAGATTCTAGAAATTTTGACCTCCAATTGGTTGACTAAAACATGTCAAGGTAGTTTTAGAACGTGTCTAGGAGTTACTAGAGGGATTTAGGCCTATAAATAAGAGGTTTTAGTGAAGGAATTTTGCCTCATATCATTTTCAGCCCTAAAGTCTAAGAGAGAGAGGGATTTTTAGAAGATGTCTTCATGGGAGTCGGATTTGAAGAAGAAGGAAGAGACTATGAGGAAGAAATTCATTAGTCAGAGTTCACAAGAGATATATAAGAGTTTCTTAGCAGTTAGAAGGAATATTGGAAAAGATCAATAAAAATGAGACTATCATGGCTTTACTAGAGACAAAGGTAATTGAGATTCATGCCTATCAAGAGCATACTGGATGGCAATTAGAAATGCAATTTAGCCATACTAGTTATATAAAGGGAGTGGATAAGGAGATGTATCTTAAGTAGAAATGGATAGAAGAAGATAGTTTCAGAGCACGTCACCACCGTCCGTTTTATCAACTTTATATTTCGATTGCCCCAGGAGAGACTAATGAAAGACCGGAGTTTATCCCAACAAATGAAGAATGGAATTAAGTTCAGTGTTAAAGTTTATTTGTTAGGAATCACTATTTAATGTTTTAGGAGTTAAATACTATTTTTCAAAGTTTATGTTAGTTTGTTTAGTGTTTGTATTTAGAAGATTTTCTCATCCGAGACTATTTGTAGTGAGAAATAAGTGTTATATGTATTTGCACTTGTTTGTGAATGAATGAATATGTTTATTTTTGTGAAAAATTGTGTTTTTATTAGCCTCGAATTGAATTAGTTATAGTGGAGGATTTTGAGAAAAAGGAGAGTTAAGGGAGAGGAAAATAGTCATTTAAGGGTTATGGGACCATTTAGGGGTAGTATAATTAGGCTTATAGTGCATTTTACTTAAGTTCAAAAATATCAAAAATAGTGCACTAGCTCCTAAGTGCCTCATTCTCACGCTAAGCGCGATGGAACCTCAGTGGCAAGCGTCTAAGCGCCACTTATCTACGCATAAGCGCCGGTTCACGAACGGTTAAAAGTGAAAAATAAACCCAAAAATTGCCATTTTTACTCTCGTTGTCACCTTCAATCTCTCGAGTTCACGATTTGGAAGTCTAGGGAAAGCCATTTTGTGGAGATTTCTTGGTGGAATTGAGCAAATTTTGCTAGATTCAGATTTCTTTTGGTAAAAGCTTCACTTCTATGTAAAAATTTTGGATTTCACCATGTATTTTGACTACATTTGAAAGAATTCAAAAATCGCTATTCATGATGAAAAATGAGGAAAAATCTATAGAAATTGCATAGAAAGTGTACTTTATACTTATAGGAGTTGAGTTTACTGGATTAGACCTGATTTTTGAAGTTATTGTGGAATTTTATGAAATTTGTAGAATGGCACCAAGAATGAAGAGGAGCAAAGGAAAAAGCCACTTTGATTAGAGCAAATTTGTGAGTTCAAAAGCTCAAGAGTTCAAAAGCTCAAGTTCAAAAGCTCAAGATAGGTACAGTGATGCTCTGAGCGATGTTTCAAGAGTCTAGGTGGATCTGTAAAAGTTCTGATCGTTCGCTGACAACGGGAACAATTCTGATATGACTGTTATTTCTATAGTTAGGGAGTTCTATGCTAACCTACCTGAGGCTGAAGAAGATTGAGTCATAGTTAGAGGGAAATTGGTACCTTTTTCACCGGATGTAATCAATATGCTTTATCATCTACCACCTGATAATTTGTGTTTTTATGCAAACTATAATCCTACTGAGATGGAGCTAGATGAGATTATTTCCTATTTGACTGTTGGAAGAGGGCTCTGGAAAATTACAAATGAAAGGAGAGTTAACTTTTCCGAGAGTTAAATGAGTTAACTTTTCCACTTTAAAGTTGAGTGCACCATCAAAGGTATGACACTATTTTATTTTAGCCCATCTATTACCTATAAATCATCTTGGCCAAGTTATCAGAGAGAGCAATGTTGAACTATTGTATTCAGGAAGGCAAGATCATCAACATTGGAGCTTTAATCTATCATACTATCATAAGTTTTTCCACTGCCATTACTACTGCAGGTCTGAGAATTGCTTCCTTGGTCTTTTCTTTATGTGAGCAGGCTGGAGTGCGATATGATAGCTTGGAGGATGTATTGTTGCTTCTAAAGCCAATAACAAGTGTTAATGTAAATTCATATTTAGGCATTCTATTTTTTGCTGGAGAGGAGGATTTTCAAGGAGTTATGGAATGGAAACGTCTGTTGCTTCTACCTCTACTGCATCTACATCTAGACCATCTACCTCATGAGCTTCTACTTCTAGAGGTCAGTCTATGGAAACTCAAAGTCCACTATTACAGATGATGATGGATAATATCAACTATACCACGGATAAGGTAAGAAATTTAGAAAGCTTTACAGGTCATATTGATGGGTATAATATAAGAAAAAGTGTAAGAAAAAGTGATTAATATAAGAAAAAGTGATTATGAAGAGAAATTTCATTCATCTCTGGAAAACCTCATTACGGGTAACCCAGGAGTGGAATTTCCTCCATATCCTAAATACCCTGAATATGAGTCTACAAATGTCTGGAATAGCGGTGATTTTGAGGATGATGAGGAGGAGGACTGAGTTATTTATTTTTATGTTTGTAATATGTGGTTGGACTATGTTGGACTATGTGGTTTGGGGACTATGTGGTTTGGACTTGCTACATTTGTATTTGTGTCTTTATTTAGACTATGTGCTGTGTGAGACTTTTATTTTGTTTAATTGTGTTGTGATAATGTGTTTTGTTAGTATATTGTTTTAATTTCTAGGGTAGTAATTGTTGTTATGTGTTTATTATTGTGTTAGTTAGTTAAGGATTGAACTTGACTCAATGTCTTGAAAAAATTTAAAAATCTTGCTAACTTTAATTTTAAATTTTAAACTTAGAAAACTACTACCCTATATTTTTCTTTTATCTTGTTAGTGTGTCTGTTTTTAAGTTGAGACTGGAAATCAAAGTTAGTGTGATAATTTGTTTTTTATGTTTGTACATACTACTTAGAAGTCTATTGAATCTCAACTTGTTGAATTGAAATGAAAATGATAGAAATTTGATAAAAATTTAATTTTACTCATGTTGTTAGTCTTATACTTGTATAATTAGGGTATAAAAAGTCCTATAAGCATGTTATTTCAAATTTTCATTCC